>NC_087210.1:82500-100000 GCF_015104395.2 Macrobrachium nipponense | reverse complement strand
GAGAATCCCATTCCTAATCAACCATGGCATCGGACCTATCTGTAATAAAGATAATAGTTATATAGACACCCACGTCACTCTTTTCAAGTATTTACGTAAAGAGAATATTTCCACACTTCTCTCTCTTTTCCAAAAGGTAACAGATTTTCTAAGTTTTTATAGAACGTGTCTTACCTTTTCGATGGGCGTTTTCTCCCGACACTTCGAGCAACCGCTTGTCTCTCCTTTGCACAAAGAATGCGTCTTCCACAAGTACCCTGAACCAGTAGGCCTGTAATACGCGTACAAACGAATGCACATGCCTCGCAAACGGGGAACGACCTCTGAGACAAGTTGCTTGTTCAGCAAATATCCCTTCTCCTCCCCATGTGAACTTTGCAGTGTACCACCCCTTATCTCTAGGCGAGCAGAGCTATGTGACTTTATTATTATATAAAACACTTTAAACATATTATTAGCCATTTCCCCTCTTTCACCTCTTTATAGGAGCTCGGCTACCCCCCATGCTAGCACCCGCCTAGCTTTAGACACACAAGCGTCTTACATTATTATATAAAACCAGAGGCTGGCTCAAAAAAGAAAATAATGCACTCCCGTCTCACACCATATCGGCAACTAATGCCCAATGTATCAATGGTACCACATGACCTTAGAGCCACCTCCGTTGCCGGAGCACTCGTGCTTCGTCGAATGCATAAAAGTTTAAGGACTCCAAGTACACAAATGGCGATCAGTATAGCGCCTAACATGATCATTACTATTGGTACAGTATAGCGGTCATCGAAAAAAAAAAGGTTCATTTTCACTACTATCTTCGAGTGGCGGGACAGTAATGGACTCCACTGTAGGCGGGATTCGAACCGCCTTATGGCTTCCGTGAAGGTGTCGTTTGAAACACCTTTATCGACGAGTTGTAGACACGCCGACTAAGTACCATGAAGAAGTCTGTAAGAATCCTGCAGGAACTGTCAAACAGCTGAGATCCCTGTAGAATGAGCGAATTGTTGTAGACGCAGGTCGAGTACGTAACCCAACTCAAACAACTCAGCACGCGCCATTATTCAGCGTCTGCGACCCTCGTGAGTGTATCCAACACCCTCCCGTCGCTAAACTGTAGATTCGACGTTTTCTACTGAAGTAAACGAGGTCACCACCCCGTTATTCTATGCAAGTGCTACTCGCACCCGCCTCATCGAAGACTGTAGACTCCTGGTTTATCCCAGAAATTATATCGAAGACATCTCATCCTTTGCCAAGGCGGTCCACAAAAATGCCCTCGTGTGTAGACTTGACTCAATCTCTGGTACTGTAGAACGAAGTCGTCTCCCTTGGCATCCTCACGTAGAGTTGGGAATTCTCCAAAAGTCATTGTGTGTCCGATTTAAAAGGTCTACATGGTCATAAAATAACTAAAGTCTTGTTTTACCCCACAAATTCGTCACTAATTAATATATTCAATCTACTAATCAAATATTAGAAAAAGAAAAATTCCTCGCTAAACCAAATAATCTTTACCTACTGAATTCTCACAAATAATCCCATATCTGACAAACACACTATCAAAAGAGAACTCATAAAGTCTAACAGTAAAAACCCCTTTATGGTTTATATAACTAGCCTCCATAAAATATAATGCCGAACACCCCTTCTATCCAACCTACATACCCTGACAAATTATATCTTCTATCTAATAGATAAATGCTATTTAGAGCTTAACCCTCATTGCAACATCTCTCGTAAGAAAGAAAAAAAAGAAAAAAAAGAAAAAAAAAAAAAAAAAAAAGAAATAAAAATAAGATAATAAAATAATAGTAAGTGAACTTTCCCCTCCCCATTACACAGCGCACATAAGAGAAAAGAAAAAGAAAACCATCAGTTGTTTAATCATCTCGGACGACGTTAAGAAAGTACATATATAATTCAACATTCTTTTCTTTTTTCCCAAAAAGGAATGTGTACCGTTACAGAATCTGCTAGCGCAGCAACCCTATCGACAAGAAAAAAAATCCCCTTATATGACACGTTCTCGTGAAATGTCATAATCGGCATCTCCGAAAACCGTGCAAATCCCCGAGTAATCAATTCCAAAGGGAAGGTTCGCAACCGGACTCCTTACAGCAACTTCAGCAAAAAAGAACCCACCTATGAACACGTCAGGTGCTTAGCATTGCAGCATAATCAGACTGCGACGCTAGAAAACTCATGATTCTCAAAAAAAAATGTTTAGTACTGATCTTCGTAAGCACACCCCCCAGAACCATCCTCATTATACTAAAACCATCATCTTAATAATAACACCACTCAGGTGACATAAATAATTCCTCTATTTATTACTGACCCCACGCTAAAAAAAAAAAAAAAAAAAAAACCATCCCGTTCTCAGCTAAAGAAACATATGCCGAAAAATATTAACCCCGAAATCTTACGCCAAAACGCCGCAGACTTACATACAATAAGAGAGAAAAACATTCGAAGGAAACAAAGGGGAAGGAAAAAAAAAATTGCAAAGCCATTCTGTCATCAAATTACAAAAACAGATAACAAGAAAAAAAAGGAAAAATGAATGCAATTGCGCAATCATTTATTAATTGACACAACCAATTCCCAACAATTCGAGGTATGTGTTAGCTTCGACGACCTGTTGGTTCATTTAAAACTACAAACCTATTTCCAATTTTCTCTTCAATGACTTTAAAAGGACCTTCAAAACTTCGGGCCTAGTTTGTAATTTAACTCATTTCTCACGTTAAGTTTTAAAAAATACCTTATCACCGACATTGATATTGGGATCAGATGATTTACTAATACTCTTTTGAACCATATTCTCTGGTTGTGGACTCGAGATTACGGCTAAGACATGGTGTCTCTCTCTCGTGTGGATATCAGCGCTTCAACTGTATCCTCCACTGGTGAGGGCGTAGTTAACAAATCAAATGTGCCTCGCGCTGGATAACCAAACAAAGCTCAAAAGGGGGACATTTAATTGAATCGCTAACCATGGTGTTAATGCTATGTCTAACAACGTTAATATATCTGTCCCAATTTCTATCATTACCACCTACCGTTTTTCTGAGCGCTTCGAGCACTTCCCTGTTCGCTCGTTCGCGCAACCCATTAGCCTCGGGTCTGTATGGAATAATTGTTACTTTCTGTATTCCCATGAATTCAGCTAAACACTCCAAGGTTTTGTTCACAAATTCCCTCCCATTGTCGGTTAATAGAACTTCGGGTGAACCGTATCTGCAAACGATACCATTGAAAAATTGCTATGGCTACTTCTTCGGCCGTTTTATGCTTAAGTGGGAAAATTTCTACTATCCATTGTAAGTTCATCTATTATCACTAGCAAGTACTTGTTCGCGTATCTAGACTCACAAAAATTTCCTAAGACATCCATATGTATTCTCTGAAAAGGTTTACTCGGTATAGGATCGATCCTAATTTGCATGACGTTGTCCTAGCAGGCTTACATGCGTTGCACACCGCACAATTCCTTACGAAATTTTCCACATCTTTACCCATATTTTTCCAAATGTATTTAGCCCGAACCTCATCATAAGTTTTTTCTATTCCCAAGTGAGGACTACCGAACCTGCAATGAACTATATCTAAAACCACTGGAATTAGGACTTTCTGAATTACGATCTGTGTCGTATCTCCTTTACTTTCACTGGTTCTCAACTTATATTTTAATTTTCCTAACAACAGATTTCCTTCTAACTCCAAACCCGAAAAAGGCAAGCTATAACGTTTCTTGACTAATTACCCCTCTCAGAAATGCTTTCGCATCTGCTAAAACCTCGTCTTCATCTTGCCTTAGCTCTATGAGGGGTATATCCCATTGTATGGCTTTGTTAGTAACCTGCGCGACTTGGAAACCTTCCGCGTCATGAAAACTCCTGCTCAGAGCGTCCGCGACAACATTAAATTTGCCCTCTATATATTTGAGCTTTGCATCAAAATCTATGAGTTAGAAACCATCGAGCTCTTTGGGAGACAAATCGGGTTTATTAAAAAGATCGAGTAACGGTTTGTGGTCTGTAAGGACTTCTACTTTATTCCCCATCAGAAACATATTAAAATGAACTAAGCTCGACACTATTGCAAAGGCTTCCTTATCTATGGTGGCCATGGACTTCTCGTTACTGCCTTTTGTCCTGAACTTCCTGCTATAAAAAGCTATAGGATGAAATTTCCCATCAAACTTTTGCATAAGGCATGCACCTATGCCTTCCTGGCTTGCATCAGTCACTACTGTAAAAGGTTCCTTAAAATCTGGAAACTTCAAAATCCGGGGGATTCATTAGCGCATCTTTAAGCTTTTGAAAAACTCTCCGCCTGGGGTTCCTTCCATTGAAATTGAACGTCTTCCCGCAAACACATCAGTTAGGGGAGCTGCTATGTTAGAAAACCCTTTTACGAACCTCCTGAAGAAACCGGCGATAACCAGGAATGACTTAATCTCTTTCTTTGATCTGGGGATGCGAAAATTCGCTATTGCTTTGACTTTATCGTCATTTACTCTAACCCCTTCCTTAGATATGACGTGACCTAGATATGTGATCTGCTTTTTCAAGAACGAAACACTTGGCTAGCTTGATTTTCCAACCCCGCTAATCTAAGCCTCCTAAGTACTTCTGTAAGCACCTGCAGGTGTTGCGCGATCGGTGTCCGTTGCGATCAGGATGTCATCCATATACACAAAAAACATTTTGGCCCAATAACCCGTGCAAAACTGTGTTCACCAACCTGGTAAAAGTCAACGGACTGCCCGATAAACCGAAAGGCATTTCGCGTAAATTCATAGTGTCCCTTGGGCACTGAAAAGGCGGTATATTCCTTGCTACTCTCGCTGAGAGGGACCTGTAAAAAACCTTGCGCCAAATCAATTGAGCTATAAATATTATGTCCCCCAATTTCGACAAAAAGATCTGGTATGCACGCAACTGGGTAGCGGTCAGGGATCGTTTTCTCATTTAAACGTCTAAAGTCGACGCATACACGGACCGAACCGTCTTTCTTAGGTACCGCTAACAAGGGAAAGTTGTAAGGAGACACACTAGGTCTAATGATTCCTTCTTCTTCCCATCTATAACCTCTTTCTCTACCTGTTCTCTGATTTTGAAAGGTATGCGATATGCAGGAATAATAAATAGGTTTTGTGTTGCTCTCCAAATTTACCTTATGCTCTAACACATTAGTCAACCCCAATTTATCACATTGCAAGGCTACCGTATCCCCAAATTCCGCCAAGAGCCCGCTTATCGCTTCAACGTGTTCGCTATAATCCGCATTAGCCAAATGTTCACTAAATGTTTGTTTCCTGATTGTATTTCTGCCTCCGAAAACTCAGGTTTCCCCCCTCTACGATAGCCACAGAACCACTATCGCAGTCCAATCATGGAAGTCTACTATATATGTATTTTTCTGGTATCTCCTAACTGTATCATTACAGTTTAATAGCTCCACCCACATAAACCCCATTCTTGGATACACTGTTCACCGATGCCGTGCTAACAACTCCCCTGAGCTTTTCACTGTTTTCAATAACACACACATCTGTGGGTTTTCTCATTTCCTTCAATTTAAACTTTTACCATAACCTTTGAACCTGGTAGTAAACATTAATGTCTTCAAATAAAACACCTCTATATTTGTGGTTAGTATCTCCCCTTGCCAACCGCCCCATACAAATTACCACCCTCAGTATTATCCCCAGCATGTTAGTATCAGAAACAACATCCATATTAGTATCATCACCAGTATTGTTAGTATCATTGTTACCACTATGAACTCTGATAAAAACCCCCGTAATCATCTCCAGATCACATACGTGTGTTTTAACATTACCTTTCCCCATAACACTCGTTATCACGCCATTAATACCACCGAGCACCTCTCCTCTTTCAATAACCTCCATGTCCTCCATTCTATTCACGTCCTCATATGGTATGAGGTAATTCATTTTCCCGATTGTTATCCCATTAGCACCCGCATGGATCGAAATCTTGTGTCTTCTACAAGCAGGATGACCCAACAAGATTTTATTACCTAAGGCAATTCCCTTTATTACCAAAAAAGGTTCTGTTAACACTCTGTCACCGAGAGCAAACCTTATTTGTACACAACCCAGGGTGTTTAATCTATGGGCTTGCACATCACACACCGTCTCCATAGAGGGCTGCAAAGGGTAATTGGAGAACATGGACTGATACAAATTATAGTCCATTAGATTATTGATGCCCCGCGGGTGTCTATAAAATTGGGATATCCACATCCCCTACTGTTCCATAGACTATAGGCTTGGGCTCTGGGCGTCCCCCACGAGACTACAATGGCATGTACCAATCACCTGTACCCTTTTTGTTGATCGGGCTTCCAAAAATTTCGCCGATCCCTTTGCCCTCTGGTTTGACCTGCCTGGGAAGTTCTCACATTATAATTACCAGAACCTTGCGGTGCAGGCTCGCATCTCTCCGTATCTGAGACGGACAAGACTGCCATAAGCTCAGTACTTTTACACATTCCGCAATAATTAACCCTACACAATTTCTTTGGATGTCCTGGTTTATTGCAGTTGAAACAACGCCAACTGCTGTTGCTTTTGATCGAACGATCTTTTGTTATACTCAACTTTTGCACACAGACCATGAGGAGAAAGTTCCGTGTCTCTCTGTACTCTATCCCTCGGGCTTGTCCCGTTAAAAATTGTGCTATCTACGGTGGGACATTTAGACCTGTGTTTATCTATTTGGGTATAAAGTAATTCTTCATCTAAGGTAGGCTCAACCTTTTCATCAAAGCTATCCACTATTGCATCGGGTACCTCGTGTAAGAGCAGGGAAAAATAGATCAGTTTATGAACATATTTAGAGGGAGATTATCCCCTGTAACCCATTTAGATGTTTTCAATTTTCCTACCCAACTGCCACTGCGTCAAACAGCTTTGAACTATGTTCTACAAGGCTATTAGTGCCTTTCCGTAGTTTATAAAGACCTCGAAGGTCTCTCACCATATCTCCGTGTTCCTTTGAGCCATATGCTGTTTTCAAAAATGCTTGCAAGTCTGTCCAGGTACGACATTTTGTAAATTGGAAACTCCTTGACCTATGACTTGGAGGTCTCCCTTATTGAAATCTAGCAAAGCTTTCGCCTCTCTGAATGCCTCTACATCGTCTACTATATTCTTTCCCGCTAAATAGTATTAACCTTCTATGAAAATATTCACAGGTTGTGACAAAGCGCCATCCACAATCCCTTTGAACGGGCTGACCCCCGCAGAAATGTTCGTCACGTGATTGGAGTAGCGTCGTCGGTTTAGTATCTGCCATTTTATCTTGTTTCCCAAGGCTGTTCCCTGATCTCAATAACATCAATGTATTTATATACACTAAACCCAATCAAGAAAAAAAAAATTTTTCCCCAACAACAGATAACAAAAGGTAAGCGTGCCCCGTCCCCAATCACAAAATCAACCCCACGAAAATGACAATAAAAAAATAATAATAAACAAGGAAGGGATAGGAAAAAAAAAAGAAAGAACGCAAGGTGTTTCCGAGCTAACTCGCCTCTCTCTCTCTCTCTCTCTCTCTCTCTCTCTCTCTCTCTCTCTGGCACGACTTGCCGCAAAAATCCCACTCAGGCAAGTTCGCCACACACAACCACAAGGAACATGAACAAGAACAAAAAGTTAAAGAAAATCCACAAAACAAAAAGAGAAAAAAAAAAAAGAAAGAAAAAAAAAAAAAAAACTCGAAAATACACTTACGTCTTCATATGACCGTAAACCGAATTCACATAACACCGCAAACATGCGCGAACTGCGAAACACTTTAATATGTCGAAAACTAAACTTTTCTCCCCCCCCTCCCCCCCCCCTTTTTCTCTCATTTTAAAACACCTTTATTCCGTAATCTCAAGAAATCAACTGACTTGGCTTGGAGAGGAAGACTGTCTGAGGAACAGCTTCTCTCTGTCGAATCAGCAGTAATGACCTTGAGTTGCCTGTGACATGATTAATAACCCCTTCTCCTATCAAAAATAAAAACGAAACCCCCTATTTCTAACTGGTCACCAGTCCCTTCGGAGCGTACCTACAGCTTGAAAAATATATAAAAAAGCCTTTACCGCGGCCACCACTATTACGCCCCCTTTATTTATTCCCTAAACTACACAAACTGGGAACTCTTACCTGTTGCCAACGGTGCCCTGTCTGTAAGATGTCACGAGGCTTATTAAGACTGCGTAAATATAAAAAAATATCATTTATTTCCCAAAGCAATTGGTTATAACAAAGAACAAATGATTAACAAGTCATAATGGCATAAATATCCAAATCTGCCATAAAGAAACCAATAAGATAACATTCTACCTTCCGGACTAAGGTTACACTCTCAAACCCAAACAAGTCACATTGTCTAGTATTTGTCAGTTATCAGTTAGAGAATCCCATTCCTAATCAACCATGGCATCAGACCCATCTGTAATAAAGATAATAGTTATATAGACACCCACGTCATTCTTTTCAAAGTATTTACGTAAAGAGAATATTTCACACTTCTCTCTCTTTTCCAAAAGGTAACAGATTTTCTAAGTTTTTATAGAACGTGTCTTACCTTTTCGATGGCGTTTTCTCCCGACACTTTGAGCAACCGCTTGTTCTCTCCTTTGCACAAAGAATGCGTTCTTCCACAAGTACCCTTGAACCAGTAGGCCTGTAATACGCGTAAAAACGAATGCACATGCCTCGCAAACGGGGAACGACCTCTGAGACAAGTTGCTTGTTCAGCAAATACCCTTCTCTCCCATGTGAACTTTTGCAGTGTACCACCCCTTATCTCTAGGCGAGCAGAGCTATGTGACTTTATTATTATATAAAACACTTTAAACATATTATTAGCCATTCCCCCTCTTTCACTTCTTTATATATATATATATATATATATATATATATATATTATATATATATATCTATATATATATATATATATATTATATATATATATATATATGAATAACTTTGATCACAAAGTATATAAAAACGTGATGCTATGTATAAATAAAAGGTTTTTGCCACGAAGGAAAAAATTAAAAAGCGAGATAGCCGAGTACTTTCGGTCCTCTTCAGACCCTTTACTAAAGGCAAACTGATATTACAGAGGACAACATAGTCAAAAGAGGGCTTAATATCCAAACTGACACTACAAGATTAGCAATAAGGCGATTTCACTCAAACAGAAACGAGGAAACGCCTGAGGGTAGCCACACCTTGGAGGGTACACACGCGGTAAACAGGTTATTCGTCCAGAAAACAGTACATTTTGAAAAAAACAAGGAAGCATATACAACTTAATATCATGAAATTTACACAAATTTTAAAATTTTCCCAAAAAATTATTATTAATGCAAAAGACGAAAGAAAATATAAATATATATATATATATATATATATAGATATATATATATATATATATATATATATATATATATATATATCAATTCAAGCTACAAATGTCCTTTAATATCTAAATTCACTTTACCTACCAAATGATATATTTTCATATATGTACGAAGGAAGGGGAATTTTTTAGTTGATAATAATTTCGTCCCCCCATGGGATCGAACCACCGTCCAAGTGGGACGGGGACGAAATCAGGACAGTCAGTGACTGTCCTGATTTCGTCCCCGTCCACTTGGACGGTGGTTTCGATCCCATGGGGGGACGAAATTATTATCAACTAAAAAAATTCCCCTTCGGTACATAAATGAAAATATATCATTTGGGAGGTAAAGTGAATTTAGATATTAAAGGACCTTTGTAGCTTGAATTGATATATAAATAGATCACGGTTTCGATGATTCCGATATAATCATATATATATATATATATATATATATATATATATATATATATATATATATATATATATATATGTATATGTATAATATATATATATATATATATATATATATATATATATATATATATATATATATATATATTGAGCAAGAGAAAGAGGGAGAGAGAATATCGAACCAGAGAGAGAGAGAGAGAGAGAGAGAGAGAGAGGAAATAATAACTATGTATATACATGTGGGACTAATTTATTAGTAGTTCATTTATTTTAAGGTCATTCATTAACATCTTACAAATATATGGGTCCAAATGGTACATTCCCGGACTAAGATTTAGGTTGTTTTTATTAGTGATTTGTATAATTGCCGATTTCAGTAAATTCTTGAAACATAATCATTAGATCTAGCAATTACAGAGGTATCACCCCTTAATTATACAATGAGATTTTTCACTCAGATGGATAAACAGTGGATTTGAAGTCTGGGCTGTTCTAACTGAATACATATGCTGCTTATCCGAACACATAAATTTTTACTAGACTGACCAACGTAAAAACGATGGGCAATCCTTACAAGGAATTTTGTAAATGATGTTGTTATTTGTTACAGGACTATTCTTAATAAGCATATCTTTAATGGTATTGTTATAAGAGAACACTACATTAACATTAACGGTTTTAAATATGATTTTATGGGTTTCAAATCCACGAAAGTAAGGTAAGCTAAGTACATTTTTAGGCATTTCTTTTCCATTAATAGCACCACTATAAAACTTTTTGTGAGTTTTTTGATAACACAAATCAATTAAATGAGGTGGTAGCAGAGATCTTTTCCTATCTTTTATGTATTCTATTTCTTGGTCAAGATATTGTGGACTCGTGATACGCAAAGCGCGTAGGAACATAGAAGAAAAAATTGAAATTTTAATATTAAGATGGTGGCCAGAATAAAAATGTACATATGTTAAATTATTTGTGGGTTTTCTATAAATACTGAATTTGCATTGGAAAGATTTTCTATGTATTAATACATCTAGGGAAGGGATGACATTGTTATTTTCAATTTCAACAGTGAATTTTATGGATGACACTAAATTATTCAATTTAGACAGTAAATTATTTACATCTATACCAACAGGTAAGACTACTAAGATATCATCGACATATCGTACCATTTAAAGGGACAAGCGTGATATTCGGGAGGTGTTGTCTCTCAAAACCTATATATATATATATATATATATATAATATATATATATATATATATATATATATATATATATATATATATATATACATATATATATATATATATATATAATATATATATATATATATATATATATATATATATATATAATATATATATATCTATATATATATATATATATATATATATATATATATATATATATATATGTGTGTTATATATATATATATATATATATATCAAACATAATTATATAGATATATATATATATATTATATATATATGGGGATACAATCCACAATGAAGTAAATTCCTCTTGTGTTTAAAATATATATTTCGTTGTATAGGATTAAAGCTTTCGACCATCAACTGTGGTCTTGTTCACTAAAGTGAACAAGACCACAGTTGATGGTCTCAAAAGCTTTAATCTATTACAAGAAATATATATTTTAAACTACAAGAGGAATTTACTTCATTGTGGATTGTATCCCCATTTACTTAGAGGTACGACATAGTACCTGGCTTCTGCATATATATATATATATATATATATATATATATATATATATATATATATATATATATATATATATTATATATATATATAAGTTCAGCTGGCTTCGTAAAACACATTATTAGCTATTACAGGAATGAAATACTATAGCCTCGAGTATATTTATATCTTAAAATCCGAGTTATATTCGCTGGAAAAGGTTCTGAGCTCGGAATTCTACTGACAGTTGTATACCGCCATTACCATACGTCTTCCTGAAAAAAAAAAAAAATTGATATCCAGCAACCCTCGTACAAATAGAATCATATCTATTATGAGCAAGAAAGATATTATATCCGTAAGTCTTAGAATCCGGATTATTACATTAGCTGGGTAGAATCCTACGCACGGAATTCTGTAGAATCTTGAGAGTGAATAACTGTGTGTTTTGTTGATACTTCTCCAGTAATGGAAAAACGCGCCTTAGTGTTGAGCGAGCGCTGTGTTCGCTAACTTTCGGCTAAAAAATGCTAATCTCTAGCGGCTCTGCACAGCAGCTGGTCTGGAATGGCCCCAGCCCTGAGAAAAATATATGTATATAATCCACCCAATATCATTTCCAGTTCTTGGTGTAACTGGCCGGATAAGTATTCAGAACTCTCTCTCTCTCTCTCTCTCTCTCTCTCTCTCTCTCTCTCTCTCTCTCTCTCTCTCTCTCTCTAATTAATCCAAGTATTTTATAAAGCTAGAGAGAATGATTAAATTATCATAGAATGCATGTAATCAATCCAGGTATTTTATAAAGTCAAAGAGAATGATTAAATTATAATTGAAGGCAAATAATCAATCCAGGTATTTTATAAAAGTCAGAGAATGTTGAAAGTATCATAGAAGGCAAATAATCAAACTCAGTACTTTTCTAAAGTCTAAAAGAATACTTGAAGTATCATAGATGGCAAAAAACAATCTCAGTACTTTTCTAAAGTCTAAAAGAATACTTGAAGTATTATAGAAGGTAAAAAATAAATCTCAGTACTTTTCTAAAGTCTAAAAGGATGCTTGAAGTATCATAAAAGGTAAAAATGAATCTCAGTACTTTTCTAAAGTCTAAAAGAATGCTTGAAGTATCATAGAGGGTAAAAATCAATCTCAGTACTTTTCTAAAGTCTATAAGAATGCTTGAAGTATCATAGAGGGTAAAAATCAATCTCAGTACTTTTCTAAAGTCTAAAAGAATGCTTGAAGTATCGTAGAAGGTGGAAATCTATCTCAGTACTTTTATAAAGTCTAAAAGAATGCTTGAAGTATCATAGAAGACACGTAATCAGTCTCAGTCCTTTTTTAAAGTAAAAAATAATCTGTGAAATATTCTTTGAAGTAATATCCCCTCCTTAAGGTGAAACGAAGACCCAGCAACCTGTATACATAGTACTACTTCCAAACGCACCTCATTCTCTGTCACCTTTAAGCACTCCCAAATATCAATTAATTTCTTTGGTCACTTCTTTCAAACTTCCGCACATCCTCTTATTTCATTAAGAGGAAGTTTTTTTCTCTGACGGCAGAAGTTTGTCCATTATAAAGTTAGACGGCAAAGAGAGGCGTCTGTCTACTACGAAGTTTTCCGAGGCATAATGGAAAGAGATTTGCTACTCGGAGAATGTATTCATTTTGAGGTAATGGCTTTTTTTTTTTTTTTTTAAGGGACAAAAGGGGACTTAACACTAAACCACTTCAACCTTTTTTAAGCTTCTGTTTCATTTTAAGGTTCAGTCTCTACTTATGCACAGTCGAATTGAATACCTGTCATTTGAGAAGGTCTATTAGCTGGGACACACCAGGGAGGGGGCAAGGTAGGTTTGCAAATTACACCTCGGGACACTCCAATACCTGTCCCCCCGGCCCCCAAGTCCCTAAACCAAGGGCGTAGCCAAGAAGGGGAAAGTAGTATCCCAGGAGGAGATCTTCCAAAACGAGGGCGTAGCCAAGAAGGGGGATAGTAGTATCCCAGGAGATCTCCTAAACCAAGGGCGTAGCCTAGAACGGGAAAGCATCCCAGTAGGAGATCTTCCCATCTTGGTCCAACTTGTCAGGCAGGGGCGCTAGGGTTTCCAGGAGAAGGCAGTCCCCAAAGGGCCTCTCCTGAGGTAGGTAGGTGGCCCAAGAGGTAGGCATCCAAGCTGGGCAGGAAGAAAAGCCCCCAGTTTTACCCACGTTCTGCCCAAGAAGAATGATTTTTCATTGCTGGAATGCTGTAGTTTCGAGAGGTTCCAGAAGTTGTGTCAGCGCTGGACAATTCTGGCTTCCAGATATATATTATCGATTCTGGCTTCCAGATATATATCATGGTTTCTTGCAGATGTGTTACCTTAGTCTTCAACTCTTATAAGATATTAGAATCCTATTCACTCCAAAAAGGATTCATAAAATTGAATCAATATGTTAGTGAAGGAATTCGTTGAAGGATTTTCCCAACAAGTTCTGCATGTGTAAGTTTCTCAACTAACGAAAAGAAAAGGAGACAGCTATTGAGAGAAAGACGGTAGACAAATGCAATATAAGGAGATGGCTGTGATTATACAAGTCTAGATATGCATATGATGTATGATCCGTTAGCCGCGCTAATACTAAATCATTTTAAACATATATTTTGCAATAATCTGCAGGACACAGAGAAATTATTGTAATTATTTCTTGCCTCAAATTAGACGATAATTAGTTTGTTTGTTTAAGCGAGAAAAAAATACAATTATATATGAATCGTCACTTGTATTATGTTATAAAACAGAAACCAATTTATGGTAATAGTGAGAAAAGGTAATGCAAGTATAATAATATAATAGTGATAATTATAGCTTTATTGACAACGCTCTTTGTAGATAATAATCTTGGCGTTATTCAAAGCTATCTTCGTAGATAACAATAATAATAATAATAATAATAATAATAATAATAATAATAATAATAATAATAATAATAATAATAATAATAATAATAATAATAATAATATTCTTTATTTCAGCTCAGGGCCATATACATTGAATATACAAAATACAGACAGTAACATACACAATCTAGATACATGAGACATGATAGAATAGAAAAAGGAAATGAATAATCGGCACTTATCCACAAAATAGCTGAGGTAGCATAAAAGCTAGTAATCATCATACTGGTAATAACAGTAATAATATTGGTGAGAAAAAAATGCATTGAGAGTAATAACAGTTAGTGCACATATTATATAACTTGAATTTCAACTAGAGACCTTAGGTGGTTACAGTAGTCAGGTCCAGAGGGCTAAATACATAAATTAAATGTAAATAAAACTTTAACTTGATAGTAATCACAGTCATAATAAAAAATTAGAATATCAGCAATAAATGTAATAATGACAAAAACTGCAAATGACATCTTGCCAATACAGAGATTAAGTCCTTTATGGGACAAAGGCCTCATTTTCCCATCTTTCCCACAATTTAGATTTTCTTCTTGCTTCACTCCTTAGGATGCTTTGTATGAGCGAGTTACTGCTGTTTCTAACTCGGGTTACCAGACTGGACATTGTTCGCCTAACAATGATTTTTAAATTGTCCAGGTGGTTTTTTATTGAACCGTCTGTGTGGCGGAGTGGTAGCGGGGAGTATTTGTGAGGCGTCTCAGAATGTCACTGTGCACAACAGTGATACGTCTCATGGTTTCTCGGGTATAGTTCGTCTAGAGGGAACACCCATAGATACTGTAGCAGTACGAGCGGAAGAACAGCAGTTTCACGTCTCGGTGACAGAAGGCAAACCTCCTTGCAATCATGTTGCCAGCTGCACATAGTTTACGACGCCTCTGTTCAATGTCTGCCGTATCTTTTAGGTCGTCGGTGATAATGTGACCCAAACACGGAAATTCGTGCACAAATTCCAGCCGATGGTTTCCGAGGAAAATTTGAGGTTCTGCAATATGCTTAAGCGATCTCGGGAGCAGCGACATGCACTGGGTCTTGGTTTCGTTGTAGATTATATCAAATTCCTCTGCATATTGGCGGCAAGTGTCGATGAGTTGTTGGAGACCTTGCACTGATGGGGAAATCAGAACCATATCGTCGGCGTAGCAGAGGTTGTTTATAGTTGTTTCATTGACGGTGCATCCGATTGGGAGCGAGTTCAGTTTGACATGCAAGGCATCTGTGTACGTATTAAACAGGTATGGAGAGAGAATGCCCCCTTGCCGAAGCCCGTTTAGGGAGCCGAAGGTGTAAGATAATACGTTACCCCATTTGACACAGAATTGCTGTGTGGAGAACCAGCAATGTAAAATGCCAATTAGATACAGGGGTGTGCCCCTTTTATGCAGCTTCAGGAAGAGCTTCAGGTAGTTTAATCTGTCAAATGCTTTTCTCACATCTACAAAACAAAGGAAAACAGGAGAGGCTGATGATAGGTAGTAGTTCAGCGATTTTTTCAGTATGTAGATGCAGGTGTCGGTTGAGTGGTTTGCTTTAAACCCGAACTGGTTGCCAGTGGTGTGTAGAAAGGGGAGAAGTCTCACTAGAAGAACAGACTCAAGTATCTTCGATGCGATCGTTGTGATTGCAATCGGCCGGTAGTTGCCAGGGTCAGCTGCGTCCTTTAGCTTGTTTTTGATTAATGTTATCAAGTGAACTAAGAGTAGGGAGTCTGGAAGAAACCGGTGAATTATGCACGCATTGAATAGGGCAGCTAGCAAAATGTAAATTATCGGATGGTAGAATTTGAAGGCCTCTGCAGGAAGACCATCACAGCCGGGCGATTTATTATTAGGTAGGCTGTTTATGGCATCGCTGATGTTACCTGGTGTAATACGGTCTGCAAAATGAAATTGAATGTTGTCAGTAAGGAGGTTATCTACATCCCTTCGGGAATCTTGATCATTTATGCAGTTCAAGATATTGTTGAAGTGATCGCCCCACATTCTTGCAATAGCTTCGTCTCCGACTGCTTCCCCTACTCTCTGTGATAGCTTTTTAGTTTTGGGATTTAAGGACTCGATATCTTTCCAAAGACAAGGATAATCACCAGATTCTAAGTTTCTAGACATTGCATCGGCTCTTAGTTGTTTTTCATTTAACCTGCAGTGCTTAAGAGCAAGTTTGAACTGCGCTCTCGCTTGTCTCATTAGTAATGCAGTGTGCCCTTCCCTGGGGCTACCATTTTGCCTCCACAGTAAAAACATTTCTCGTGAGTAAGTATACAGATCTTTAACCAAGTCATTCCATCCAGGTATATTACGAAATCTGTAGGCAATCCTGCCCGAAGCAAGCATAGCGGAGATTATGTTCGAATAGAATTCATTCAGATCCCTCTTGTGTTGGTCATTTCTACAATTTGTGTTAGTACAAAGTAAGGCGTCTGCCGGTTGAACTATTGACCGCAGCCTGGTTTCCGTGGTCGCCCTAAAGTATCTGGTTTTCTGTTGGTTTTTAAATTCCCAGTTTACCGCTGGTGGGCGATCAGTTAGGGGGTTCACGGTAGTGAGGGATGGGGTACTGAATGACACCTGTAATGGGATGTGATTGTAGCCCGTTGCAAGATCATAGCGAATATTGCAGGTCATAATAGAATCATGAAGTTGTGGAGATGTGATGCAGTGGTCCAGCCAGGAAGTTGTAATAGCGTCTGCTCTATTATGTACATATGCATAATAGGAGGGAGGGAGGAGCATTACATCGCTAATTTGGAGAGCATGATTTTGACAGAAGCGAGTAAGTTCATTATAAAATTGTTTTGTGGGGTGAGAATTAAGGTCCCCGATTATACAAATATGATCAGCAGGAAAATCATGAATAATCCTGTGTAACTCCCCTAGGATCATGCAGTAGTGATCCAAATTATTGTTATTTTCCCATGGCATATAAACATTAATAATTAGGATATTAGAGTTCCCTACTGTCACTTGAAGCCCCAGTAATCT
>NC_087210.1:47500-60000 GCF_015104395.2 Macrobrachium nipponense | reverse complement strand
TGGAATGACTGTGGTACAGAGATACGGGAAAAAAAATCCACCAAAACAAAAGTAGAAATTCGGTATGGCAGAGTAGCGCTTGATAAACGCAGTTATGAAATGGCTTTGCAAGTAACTTGACAGGACCAGAAAGCAGCGAAGTGGCTAAGTAATCGAATAGCACCGGAGACTGACGAAGTTACCGCTGAAATGGAGCGTAGGGGCGTTGATAATTCAATTCAACGAATGCCTCGCCCGTGCTCGGGAAAGACGAGTTCAATCGAAGGAAGAACCCCACCTTTTGGAGAGTTTAGGCGAGGCCATAATGAAGGACTATTTTTCGTAGCGTGGGAAGTAGTGAGACACAAGTCCAGGTGTTTTTAAAAGAATCTCTCTCTCTCTCTCTCTCTCTCTCTCTCTCTCTCTCTCTCTCTCTCTCTCTCTCTCTCTCTCTCTGGAAGAAGGCCTTTGGTATAACGTATAGACTTCCGAAAATCTGTGAGAGATACAGAGATACAAACGTATGTTTTGGGATCGTTCAGGAATTGTCATATACTCTCTCTCTCTCTCTCTCTCTCTCTCTCTCTCTCTCTCTCTCTCTCTCAGGAAGAAGGCCATTGGGATAACGTTTCCGGCTTTCAGAAATCTGAGAGAGGTATAGAGATACAAACGTATGTTTTGTTATCGTTCAGGAGTTGTCATATTCTCTCTCTCTCTCTCTCTCTCTCTCTCTCTCTCTCTCTCTCTCTCTATCTCTCTAAAAAAAAAAGTCCTTTGCGATAACGTTCCCAACTACCGAAAATATATGAGAGGTACAGAGAACTTACGTATGTTTTGGGATCGTTCAGAGGTTCTCTCTCTCTCTCTCTTTCTCTCTCTCTCTCTCTCTCTCTCTCTCTCTCTCTCTCTCTGGGACCTTACCTTACCTACCTTACTCTTGTCGGGTTGCCCCAGGTCCCTCAGTGTGAGGCACTACTAATAAGGTACCAGAGAGTTGCTAGTACATCTTCCGGTTATATTATGCATCTTCCAATCTTGGATGGTCTGGGATGCAGTTTAGATATTTGTCGAGCTTATTCTTAAACACATCTACGCTCACTCCTGATAAGAAGGCCTTTGGGATAATGTATTGACTTCCGAAAATCTATGAGAGATACAGAGAACATAAGTATGGCCTGGGATCGTTCAGAAGTTGTCACATTCTCTAATATTCTCTAACATTGCAGACGCCCCGAGGACTCTCCTGCGAGGGAAAGGTCAGCATCAACCCGAAGAAAGCAGTCCCCAAGATCCCTTCCCACTTCTTCCTATCTGAGGAGCTGGTCTCCAACCCCTTCATCGACGACATGGACTTCCACAAGGACCAGGTCTTGGACAAATTCCAGGTGAACGCTTCATTATTTATTTATTTGTTTATATTTATGTTATTCATTCATGCTTGTGTTTATTTACTTCCATATTCATTTATTCATATATTTTATTCATTCCTCTCTCAAGCTGTACTACTCGGAACACCTGTCAATGGTTCGTCTGGATTCCACCCCACCCGAGTCCGAGTCTGAGGGAGACCAGAAACCTGACAAGGTCATCCACGATTTCAATACAGGTACACGTCTCTCTCTCTCTCTCTCTCTCTCTCTCTCTCTCTCTCTCTCTCTCTCTCTCTATACAAACTACTTTTTTGTTGTTGTTATTTTATTGGAAGGTGGGGTAGGAGAGGTCTATGGCAGAGCCTGGAAAGGTCTGAAAAATGGTGCTTTGCTTTGAATTACATGTGCAGGAATTTTAGGATAGGATATTTATGATTTATTTATGAGGATGAAAATGAATAAATAAGTAAGGTAATGCAACTAAGGTGCTGCACCTATATGTTGCAGCAAATGTGTTGCACCTATTGTGTTGTACCTCAGGTGTAACTACTAAGGTGCGAAAGGTAGTTCCCGCAGTAGAAGCTTAGTCTCTCTCTCTCTCTCTCTCTCTCTCTCTCTCTCTCTCTCTCTCTCCTGGCCTAAATGTATGACCATCTAGACAATGTTCGGTCTACTTAAACGTCATTTGTTTCCAGTCATTTTATAGAGAGAGAGAGAGAGAGAGAGAGAGAGAGAGAGAGAGAGAGAGAGAAAGAGATTAATAGTTTAGAAAACTGAACAAATGAACGATATTTGTTTACTCTTTCATTTGTTTATATATATATATATATATATATATATATATATATATATATATATATGTGTGTGTGTGTGTGTGTGTGTGCGTGTGTGTGCGTACTATATTATATATATATATATATATATATATATATATATATATATATATATATGTGTGTGTGTGTGTGTGCGTGTGTGTGCGTACATATTATATATATATTATATATATATATATATATATAATATATATATATATATATATATATATATGTATATATATACATATATATATATTATATATAGAGAGAGAGAGAGAGAGAGAGAGAGAGAGAGAGAGGCACTGTCGTTCAGAATAGGCAGTTGGTATAGTCCCTAAGGAGAAGAGGAGAGTTTTAGAGTCTTGTAATTAATTCACTGGGACACCATTCAACCGGAAATCATTGACTAATGAAGATTCCCTGAACACAGGTGTCCAGTACGCCATCAGCAGAAAGTACGGCAAGTGTGAAAGAGGCTTTATTCCCGAACATACCCTCGACGAAAGATACGGTAAGTATTGCCAATGTTTCGTCTCCCGTTTACCGACCCTGCATGGGGCTCAGTAATGCCGTCAGTGCACTTCAAGCGGAACACTGTAGAAGTGATTACTTAAAGTTCTTTGCAGCATCCCATGTTCCATATTTGCGTCGGTGTGTGTTAATTAATGTTTATGTGCATTACTGTGTGTATGAAGGTAAACAATTTTGTGTATTATAAAATCGTATTCCTGATGCCTGATGTTATCAGACCTATGTAGGTGCCCTTTAAACCCTAAAAAGAAGAAAAAGTACCAAAGAAAGACATTAGAATTATGAAGATATTTCACAAAATGTGTTAGGCATGATTTTTTTTTATTTATAATATTTGGTGTTTCACATAATGCCTTGTTTTCTATTTACTGTCTTGTAAATCATTTACTAAGTCTCATGTTTCACTTGATACAGTGTACACCATTAATTAAAATGTATCCTTTATAAACTGCTAACGTAAAAGAGGATAATTAATAAACTGGGTACAGAAAGTATTGATATCGCATTAAACAAAATTAATGATTCCGGAATACGTCTATGTTGTATATCCTTTGGCTATAAATCAAAATTAAACTTTTTGAATACAGGTAATCAGATCTCCTCTCTCTCTCTCTCTCTCTCTCTCTCTATCCTCATTAGGGAGAGAGATCTTTCAATCAGCATTCACGGACGGGAAATTGAAGGACCTACTATATTACCTATTACAGAAAAAAAAGGGCAATTGGAGATACGTCATTCCCGCTCGCGAGATTCAGGAACGAGTTTGGAAGCGGCTCCACGAGGAGGAGAAGAATACGTGTTTTTCGTGGTACTTACGTTGATTAAAAGGCTCTCGCCTTGTTTGCTGACCTCTTCTGGGATGTGCTTGTGCCATCCTGGGTAATGACGTTATCCCTCCCTTCTGTTGGATTAAAATGGAACTCTAGTATTCATTCTCTCTCTCTCTCTCTCTCTCTCTCTCTCTCTCTCTCTCTCTCTCTCTCTCTCTCTCTCTCTCTCTCTCTATTAAACGGTCACCTCATTAGTCTTATTCTAACGCAAGTTTTCTCTGAATGATTATAGGCTAACAGGTCTAAAGATGTGAATTTAAGGCCGCTTATTTAAAACACAAAAAGGGGTACTTATGTTTTTATTGAACGGCCAACTCATTAGACGCGATCTCACACACGTCCTTCTTTGAATTATAGGCCGAGAGGTCGGTAGATATGTTCTTGATGCCTCTTATCCAGTGGGTTTGCCTTTCCATATCGAAGAGCCTTGTATTTTTCCTAATAAGTTTTTTCCTGTATTAAACGGTCAAGTAGGTGTTCCTTTCTGCGCATCTAAAAGAACCCAGTTTAAGGCCTTTTTATCCAAAGGGTCTTCATCTCTCAGTATCTAAAAGACCCAATTTTTATGGCCTTTTGTCAAGATGGTCTTCCTCTCTCGATATCTAAAGGACCCCATTTTTAAAGCCTTTTATCCAGGGGTCTTCCTCTCTCGATATCTAAATGACCCCATTTTTTTAGGCCTTTTATTCAGAGGGTCTTCCTCTCTCGATATCTAAAAGACCCAATTTTTTAGGCCTTTTATTCAGAGGGTCTTCCTCTCTCGATATCTAAAAGACCCAATTTTTAAGGCCTTTTATCCAGAGGTTATTCCTCTCTCGATATCTAAAAGACCTAATTTTTTTAGGCCTTTTATTCAGAGGGTCTTCCTCTCTCGATATCTAAAAGACCCAATTTTTAAGGCCTTTTATTCAGAGGGTCTTCCTCTCTCGATATCTAAAAGACCCAATTTTTAAGGCCTTTTATCCAGATGGTCTTCCTCTCTCGATATCTAAAGGACCAAATTTTTAAGGTCTTTTATTCAGAGGGTCTACCTCTCTCGATAGCTAAAAGACCAAATTTTTAAGACCTTTTGTCTAGATGGTCTTCCTCCTCTCGATGATCTTTTAAAAGACCTCTAGACCTTCTGTCTAAAAGATTGTTCCTTTTTCCGTCCTTCCTCTTCCCGATTTTTAGCTAAAAGAACCAATTTTAAGGCCTCTTATCAGAGTGGTCTCCTCTCTCGATATCTAAAAGACCCAATTTTTAAGGGGCCTTTTTCAGAGGGTTCCTCCCTCCTCGAATTAAGGCTTTTATTGACCATTTTTAGGGTTTTATCAAAAGGGTTTCCTACTACATCCCTCTCGATATCTAAAAGACCCAATTTTTAAGGCCTTTCTTTTATTCAGAGGGTCTACCTCTCTCGATATCTAAAAGAACGCCCCATATAGGAACTTTTATCAGAGGGTCTTCCTCTCCTCCCGAATATCTAAGCAACCAATTTTTAAGGCCTTTTATTCGAGGGTCTACCTCTTCTCGATATCTAAAAGACCCAATTTTAAGGGACTTTTATTCCGAGGGTTACCTGCTCTCGATATCTAAAAGACCCAATGTTGAGGACTTTTATTAGAGGGTCTTCCTCCTCGAATAATCTAAAAAGGACCCAATTTTAAGGCCTTTTATTCAGGAGGGTTCGACCTCTCTCGATAATCTAAAAAGGACCCAATTTTAAGGCCCTGTTTAATTTTCGAGGGTCTTCCTCTCCTTCGATATCTAAAAGACCCAATTTTTTAAGGCCTTATTCAGAGGGTCTACCTCTCCTCGATATCTAAAAGACCCAATTTTTTAAGGCTTTTATTCATAGGGTTCTTCTCTCTCGATAATCTAAAAGGGACCCTAATTTTTCAAGGCCTTTCTTTTATTCAGAGGGTCTACCTCTCTCGATATCTAAACGACCCAATTTGTTAAGGCCTTTATTCAGAGGGTCTACCTCTCTCGATATCTAAAAGACCCAAATTTTTAAGCCTTTTATCAGAGGTCGACCTCTCTCGATCTAAAAGACCCACATTTTTAAGGACTTTTATTCAGAGGGTCATACCTCTCTCGATATCTAAAGACCCCCCAATTTTTAAGGACTTTTATTCAGAGGGTCTCGTCCTTCTCTCGATATCTAAAGGGACCCAATTTTTAAAGGCCTTTATTCAGAGGGTCATACTCTCTCGATATCTAAAAAGACCCAATTTTTAAGGCCTTCTTATTCAGAGGTCTTCCTCTCTCGATATCTAAAGACCCAATTTTTAAGTCCTTTATTAAGGGTGATACCTCTCTCGATATCTAAAAGACCCAATTTTTAAGGCCTTTTATTCATAGGGTCTCCTCTCTCGATATCAAAAAGACCTTAATTTTTAAGGCTTTTATTCAGAGGGTGTTCTTTACCTCTCTTTCGGGATATCTAAAAGAACCCAATTTTTTTTTTAAAAGGGGCCATTTTTTATTTTCCATAGGGGTCTTCCTCTCCTCGATTATCTTAAAAGGACCTTTTTAATTTTTTAAAGGCCTTTTATTCAGAGGTCCTACCTCTCTCCGATTTATCTAAAAAGGAAACCCCAATTTTTAAGGCCTTTTATTTCAGAGGGGGTTCTACCTCTTCTCGATATTTTAAAAAGGGGGGGACCCAATTTTTAAAGGGCCTTTATCCACTACACGGAGTGGTTTCTTCCCTCTCCTTCGATAATGCTAAAAGACCCCAATTTTTTTAAGGGGCCTTTTATTTCATAGGCTCTTCTTTCTCTCCCGATATTCTAAAAGGGGGCGACCTAACTTTTTTTAAGTGCCTTTTATTTCAGAGGGTCTTTCTCTTCTTCAATATTCTAAAAAGGACCCCCCCAAATTTTTTAAAGGCCTTTTTTCCAGTGGGTCCTTTCCTTTCTCGTTGGTCTTAAAGACCCCAATTTTTACGGGACCTTTGATTCAGAGTGGGGGGGGGGAAAAAAAAGGGGCTTTCCTCTTCTGAGATTCTAAAAAGGACCCCCCAAAAATTTTTTAAGGGTGGGCCTTTTTATTCACGGAGGGGTCTACCCTCTATCGATATTCTAAAAGACCCACATTTTTTTTAAGGCCTTTTTATTTTTCAGGAGGCGGGGTCTTTCCTCTCTCGAATCTAAAAGGACCCACATTTTTAAGGCGGTCCTTTTATTTCAGGAGGGTCTTTACCCTCTCTCGATATCTAAAAAAGACCCAAATCTTTAAGGCCCCTTGTATTTTCAGAGGGGTCTATCCTCTTCGATTTCTAAAAAAGGGGACCCCATTTTTAAGGCCTTTTATTTAGAGGGTCTAACCCTCCTTCTCGGATATTCTAAAAAGGGACCCAAATTTTTAAGGCCTTTTATTCAGGAAGGGGGTTCTTTCCTTTCTCTTCGATATATCTAAAAGACCCAATTTTCTAAGGCCTTTTATCAAGAGGGTCTACCTTCTCCGATATCTCAAAGACCCACTTTGGAAGGCCTTTATTCAGAGGGTCTACCTCTCTCGATATCTAAAAGACCAAATTTTTTTTAAGGCCTTTTATTCAGGGGTCTTCCTCTTCTGCGATATCTAAAAAAGACCAATTTTTAAGGCCTTTTTATTCAGAGCGGTCTTCTCTCTCGATAATCCTAAAAGACCCAATTTTTAAAGCCTTTATTCAGAGGGTCTTCCTCTCTCGATATCTAAACAGAAAAACCCATTTTTAAAGGGCCTTTTATTCAAAAGAAAGGGTACTACTCCCTTTTCCTTGGGCTATCTAAAACCCCCAACTTTTTAGGGCTTTTAATTCCCAAATTTTATTGGGGTCTAACCTCTCTCGATATCTAAAAGACCCAATTTTTAAGGCTTTTTTCAGAGGGTCTTCCTCTCTCGATATCTTAAAAGAACCCCAATTTTTAAGGCCTTTTTAGGGTCAGGGGGTTTCTCTCCTCGTCGAATTAATCTAAAAGACCCAATTTTTTTTAGGCCTTTTATTTTTCAGAGGGTGGTTTCCTCTCCTCGATATCTAAAAGAAACCCTTTTTAAGGCCTTTTATTTCGAGGGTCTTCCTCTCTCGATATTTTTCTAAGAAAAGAACCTACCCCGAATTTTTAAGGGCACTTTTATCCAGGTGGGGGTTCCTCTCTCGTTGTCTTAAAAGACCCAATTTTTAAGGCCTTTTAAATTTTCAGAGGGGTCTTCCTCTCTCGATATCCTAAAGACCCATTTTTTAAGACCTTTTATCCAGGGGGTCTTCCTCTCGCGATATATAAAAGACCCCATTTTTAAGGCCTTTGATGTAGAGGTTTTTCCTCTCTCGTTGTCTTAAAGACCCAATTTTTAAGACTTTTTATCCAGAGGGTCTTCCTCTTTCGATACCTAAAAGACCCAATTCTTAAGGCCTTTTAATCAGAGGGTCTTCCTCTTTCGATATCTAAAAGACCCAATTTTTAAGGCCTTTTATTCAGAGGGTCTTCCTCTCTCGTTGTCTTAAAGACCCAATGTTTAAGGCCTTTAATTCAGAGGGTCTTCCTCTCTCGATATTTAAAAGACCGAATTTTTAAGACCTTTTATTCAGAGGTTTTTCCTCTCTCAGTATCTGAAAGACCCAATTTTTAAGGCCTTTTATCCAGGGGGTCTACCTCTCTCGTTGTCTTAAAGACCCAATTTTTAAGACCTTTTATTCAGAGGTTTTTCCTCTCTCAGTATCTGAAAGACCCAATTTTTTAAAAGGCCTTTTATCCAGGGGGTCTTCCTCTCTCGTTGTCTTAAATACCCAATTTTTAAGGCCTTTTATTCAGAGGTTTTTCCTCTCTCAGTATCTGAAAGACCCAATTTTTAAGGCCTTTTATCCACGGAGTCTTCCTCTCTCGTTGTCTTAAAGACCCAATTTTTAAGGCAATTTACCCAGAGGGTCTTCCTCTCTCGATACCTAAAAGACCCAATTTTAAGGCCTTAATGTTTTGCCTGCCTTAATTAACTAGATAGAGCTAAACTTGAAAGATGTTTTTATCTATTAATATTATTATTTTCATCATCATTCATTATTATTATTATTATTATTATTATTATTATTATTATTATTATTATTATTATTATTATTATTATTATTATTATTATTATTATTATTATTATTATTATTCAAAATATGAGCCCCACATAGGCCATTAACTTGAAATTCTTAAGCTTCCATAGAAATATAATATAATAATAATAATAATAATAATAATAATAATAATAATAATAATTAATAATAATAATAATAATTATATTATTATTATTATTATTATTATTATTATTATTATTATTATTATTATATTATTATTATTATTCATTATTATTATATTATTATATTATTATTATTATTATTATTATTATTCAGAACGTGAGCCTCACAGAGGCCATTGACTTGAAATTCTTAAGCTTCCAAAGAATATTATTATTAATATTATTCAGAACATGATCCCCACAGAGGCCATTGACATGAAATTCTTAAGCTTCCAAATAATATTACGGCGTCCCTCTGAAAAAAGTAACGGAAGGAAATAAAAAAAAGATAAAAAAAAGAGATCACTTGCTTAAAAAAAAAATTAATAGAAACGAGTGTAAGTAAACAAGACGTTTCGTCTCGACAGCTGGTATGGGAGGTTTTGGAGTGATGGCCGGTCCCAATGAGCTGTTCCACATTGACGAAAGTTATGCCTACGTTGGCCCACGGGGCTCCAGATCTCTCTACGGCGACCTCTTCACCTCGACGCGTTCAGACATCCCCGACCCGAATTTCGACTTCGTCACGACTCTACCGAAGGCCGTCCTGGAATATTACTTCACTCAGGTAAGGGTGAGACTTCTCTGAAGTCACAGAGGTCCTCCTTCTCCTCCTCCTCCTCCTCCTCCTCCTCACACCGCTGGACTGCGGAACAGTTTCCCCTACTCAGGATGTTGCATGAGTGCACCTTTCAAACCTTTTACTTTCAATTTCTCCTCCTGTTACGCTTTTCAAACCTTTCTATTCCCAGTTTCTCCTCCTGTTACACCTTTCAAACCTTTCTACTCTCAGTCTTTTCTCCCGTTACACCTTTCAAACCTTTCTACTCTCAAGTTCCCTTCCAGCGCTGGATGACCACATAGGTCCCAGTGCTTGACCTTTGGCTCTAGTTCAATATTCTATTCCATTGTGTAATAAAAGAAGCGGAAAAATATATACGTATATTTCATGGAATTCCAAGCAACGTGAAACCACCGAATCATTTTTATTGCAAAGATGTCACTCATTCCAGTTTATTTGACTTTTCCGATAACTAGATGGCGTGAGACATAAGTTTGACTGAATCATTTTTTGATTGTTTGGTTGTTTCGTCAATTCCTAATATAAAAATATAACTTGTGAACGAAAGTTAGGAACAACAGACTCTTCAGTTTTATCTTTGTTGGGAAGAACAACTCATACAATAATAATTTTAAAAATAAGAAAAAAAAAAAGAATTTTACCCTCTTTTGATCTTTCCCGCTTTCCAGATTTCTAATCAGAACTCCCAATCATCTAGCTAACGCCGTTTTTGCGACGCCAGATAGAAAACATCCGATTAAAAAAAAAAGTTTTCTATTGTCTCCAAAAGGGAGAATAACGAGAGGGAGAAAACTAAGAGACACGCCTCTTTAGCAGAAAAAATCTTTTTCAACTCCACTTTACCACAAACTTCGATGAGTCTGGGCAATGGAATTGAACAAGCCATTTCACTTTTAAAGTAATATTATTACAAATAAAATTATAACCGAGTTACAATTTCACGCAGAGAAAGAAGTAAATCGATTAACAAAACGTATATACATTTTTCTTTCTTTCTTGTGGGTCTATCACAGTCAACCTATTACACTGTGTGGTTTTTCTAGTGTAGGGGAGTTACGGGTTGCATCCTGCCTCCTTAGGAGTCCATCACTTTTCTCACAATCTTCGCTGTTACTACTATCACACTCTTCTGCATGAGTCCTGGAGCTACTTCGGCATCTAGTTCTTCCAGGGATCTTGGGATCGTACCTCCTAGTGTCCCAATGTATATGGGTATAATTTCCACTGGCATATCCCACATCCTTCTTATTTCAATTTTCAGGTCTTGATACTTATCAATCTTTTCCCTGTCTTTCTCATCTACTTTGGTGTCCCATGGTATTGCGACATCAATGAGCGATACTTTTTTCTTGATTTTGTCATGTCTGGTCTATTGGCAGGTATCACCCTATCTGTTCTGATACCATGGTCCCAGAGGATCTTTGCCTGATCGTTTCATATCGTTCCCTCAGGTTGGTGTTTGTAACACTTAATTCTGCAAGCTAGCTGGTGTTTCTTGCACAGACTCCAGTGGAGACCTTTTGCTACCGAATCATGTCTTATTATTATTATTATTATTATTATTATTATTATTATTATTATTATTATTATTATTATTATTATTATTATTATTATTATTATTATTACTATTATTATTATTATCATTATTATTATTATTATTCAGAAGACGAAGAACCCTATTCATATTGACTTGAAATTTTAAAGCAGTGGTTCTTAACCCGGGGGTGCGAGGATGCCTCTAAATAATTAAAGCAAAATATATTTTGATATACACGTTATTTTTTTCTGCAAAAACTTTAAATTAAATAGAAATTATTATTTTTATTATTGTTATTATTATTATTATTATTAATTATTATATTATTATTATTGATTGCTACAGCAGTTCTCTGAGCTACAGATAAACCTACACTTAGCTTCTTAATGAAGTGAGAACATTGCAACAGACTCGAGCACAGGATGCAACTTTGTATTTCAGCTTATATATATATATATATATATATATATATATATATATATATAGTATATAATATAATATATATATATATATATATATATATATATATAAATATATATATATATATATATATATAATCTCATTATATATATATATCATATATATATATATATATATATATATATATATATATATATATATATATATATATATATATATATATATATATATATATATATATATATATATATATATATATATATATATATATATATATATATATATATATATATATATATATATATATATATATATATATATACATATATATATATATATATATATATATATATATATATATATATATATATATATATATATATATGTATATATATACATATATTATATATACTATATATATATATATATTATACTATATATATATATATATATATATGTATATATATAATATATATATATATATATATATATGTATATATATATATATATATATATATATATATATATATATATATATATATGTGTGTGTGTGTGTGTGTGTGTGTGTGTGTGTGTGTGTGTGTCTCAACAATTCAGCCGTTCGAGGAACTGACTGCTGATTGGAAAGGGAGCATATTTTAGAAAACGTTAAGAACCATTGGTCTAAAACTTCCAAAGAATAATATGGGGGTCCAGTTGAAAGAACTATAACGGAAGGTAATGATAGGACATACAGGAAGAAGAGATGTCAGTTACATAGAAGAAAATTAATATAAATCAAGAAATTGATAAATAGATAAAAATATAAGTTAAATCATTAAAATACAAAGAAATTTTTTAAAGGTAATTATGCATCGCATCTTCGCTGGACCTGATGAGATTCCAGTTGCTATACAGGAAACATTACAGAGATGATTCAAGGTCTGCTTTGAGTTCCCTCTTTGTGTTCTCTTGTCTTGGACCACCAAAAACCTACCCTCCCGCCTCTAACCCTCACCCCCCCCCCCCTCATCCCCCACCCTCTAAGTCCTCACCAGTCCTCACTTAAACCGTCTCCTCCGCTGTAGTCATCGATCCACGAGGACATACGCTCGTTTGTATTCACAAGCATAAGGGCACTACTTCGCTTTCGCGCGGGGGCGCAGCGGCCCACCCACCTCCAACCCCTAACTGCCTCTTAGGGGTATA
>NC_087210.1:32500-40000 GCF_015104395.2 Macrobrachium nipponense | reverse complement strand
GTTTTTCTGAAGAGTTGGTTTTATTGTGTTGCTTTTCTGAAGAGTTGGTTTTATTGTGTTGTTTGTCTGGAGAGTTTGTTTTTTGAAGTTTATCAGAGCAGCTGATGTTATTTTGCTGTTTTATTTCAGTTTCTTCGAAGGGTTGGTTACATGTTGTTTTTCTAAAGATTGGTTTTATTATGTTGTTTTTCTAAAGAGGTTGATTTATAATGTTTTCCTAATGAGTTTATGTTATTTCGTTGTTTTTATTCCAGTTTCTTCATAAGGTTAGTGTTAGTGTATTTTTCTCGAAAGGTTTGGTTTTATTATGTTGTTTGTCTAAAGAGTTAATTTATAATGTTGTTTTACAAAATATTTAAATTTTATTATGTTGTTTTTTGTTTCCATTGTATTTGTTGGGTCTCCAAAGGGTTGGGTTTATTATGCTTTTTCTCAAAAGAAGTGTTTTTATTATGTTGTTTTTCCATCGAGCTGGTTTTATAATGTTGTTTTCCAACGGCCTTGATTTTATTATGTTCTCTTTGTTTCAACTGTATTTGCTGTTTCTCTAAGGTTCGTTTATTTATGTTTATGTTTCTCGAAAAAGGTTTTTTTTATTCTGTTGATTTTCTTTGATCGGATATATTGTTGCTCAAAGAGTTTGTTTAATTATGTTGTTTCTTAAAATAGTTGATTTTATGATGTTTATCGAAAGAGTTGGTTTTATTATGTTGCTTTTCAGTTGCAGTCATGGTATCTCGAGATATTTGGTTTATTACGTTGTTTCTGAAAAGAGTTGGTTTTATATTACTTGTTTCTCAAAAGAGTTGGTTTTGTATCACGTTGTTTCTCAAAAGAGTTCGTTTTATATTACGTTGCTTCTCAAAAGAGTTCGTTTTATATTACGTTGTTTCTCAAAAGAGTTCGTTTTATATTACGTTGTTTCTCAAAAGAGTTCGTTTTATATTACGTTGCTTCTCAAAAGAGTTGATTTGAAATTACGTTGATTGTGAAAAGAGTTGATTTTATATTACGTTGTTTCTCAAAAGAGTTCGTTTTATATTACGTTGTTTCTCAAAAGAGTTCGTTTTATATTACGTTGCTTCTCAAAAGAGTTGATTTTAAATTACGTTGATTGTGAAAAGAGTTGATTTTATATTACGTTGCTTCTCAAAAGAGTTGGTTTTAAATTACGTTGATTGTGAAAAGAGTTGATTTTATATTACGTTATTTCTGAAAAGAGTTGGTTTTATATTACTTGTTTCTCAAAAGAGTTGGTTTTGTATCACGTTGTTTCTCAAAAGAGTTCGTTTTATATTACGTTGCTTCTCAAAAGAGTTGGTTTTAAATTACGTTGATTGTGAAAAGAGTTGATTTTATATTACGTTCCTTCTCAAAAGAGTTGGTTTTAAATTACGTTGATTGTGAAAAGAGTTGATTTTATATTACGTTGCTTCTCAAAAGAGTTGGTTTTAAATTACGTTGATTGTGAAAAGAGTTGATTTTATATTACGTTGTTTCTCAAAAGAGTTGGTTTTAAATTACGTTGATTGTGAAAAGAGTTGATTTTATATTACGTTGCTTCTCAAAAGAGTTGGTTTTAAATTACGTTGATTGTGAAAAGAGTTGATTTTATATTACGTTGTTTCTCAAAAGAGTTGATTTTATATCACATTGTTTCTCAAAAGAGTAGGTTTTATATTATGTTGTTTCTCAAAAGAGTTGGTTTTACATTAAGTTGGTTCTCAAAAGAGTTGGTTTCATTATGTTGCTTCTTATGCAGTTTCTCAAAAGAATTTATTTTATTATAATCGTATTAAAAAAAGAGGGTTATATATGTAGTTTCTCAAACAAAAATCTGTTTTTCTATACTGTTGCTTGTCAAAAGTGTCGGTATATATATATATATATATATATCATAGAAATAACAAGTTGTACAGCACTGACTTCTCTCTCTCTCTCTGATTGCTCTTTTCCAGGAAGTGGAGGTGTCCTTCACAGCCACCCAGAACATCATGTTCAAGACTCCAGACCCTATGGACCCAATCAGGTTCCAGTTTTACACCTTCAAGAAATTTTACACCATCAGGAATCCCGATGCCAATGTCAAACTGGTTGGTTAAAAGTATTTTTAGTTTTCTGTAAAAGAAAACTGTTGTGTAAGATCTTTTAAAAACTGCTGAGGCTAGAGGGCTGCAAATTGGTGTGTTGATCATCCACTCTCCAATCATCAGGCATACCTAATTGCAACCCTCTAGCCTCGGTAGTTTTTTTTTTTTTTTTATTTAAGGTTAAATTCAGCCATAATTTAGGGACCAACAACATAAGACCACCACCAGACCGTGGCTGAGTTTCATGGGCCGCGGCTAAGTGTTTTTTGGGCCGTGGCTGAGGCCAGCACTTGACAGAAAACTCGATTGCGCCGAAGAAACTTTCGACCCATTTTTCTTACTTTTTTCATTTTTCCTTCTTAGGGAAATGAGTCTAGATTGCATTATTATTGTTATTTAAACTTATTTTTCTGTATTTTCCTGTACTTCTTGTTAATTCCTTCTAATGAACACCATGTTTTTTTGGAATCTTGAATATCGAGTTAATAGCCCCTGTAGGCTTCATCCACGGTCCATGCTTCCATCCACGGTCCATGGCTTCACCAACTGTCTAGATACCGTGGCTTCGTCCGTATGAGTAGGGTCCATATTCTTGTTAAAGGCAAGCCTTTAATTAATAATAATTAGTTTATAATAAAAGATTTAATTAACTAATCACTCGCTCACTCCATTCTTGTCCAAGGAATTATCCCCTAATTATTCCCCTCACCGAAAAACAATTGCATCAAAAGATTTCTCTCTGGAAACGTTTAAGTGTTTATGACTCTCCTTTCTGAAAGGGAGGGCAAGTCTCCTCCTCCCCCTCCTCCTCCTTCTTCTTCTTCTTCTTCTTCTTCTTCTTCTTCTTCTTCTTCTTTCCCGCCCATCAGAAAGACTGGTCGACCCTGGCTTGCATGTCAGCCTGCGTCTACTGGATGGACTTCAAATGCGAGACAATCGTCCACAACTACTTGACAGGGGAGTGTAGTCTCTACAGCCAACACGCAGCCGAGATCAACAGCTCTCGAATCGAGAAGAAGGACGATTGCGTCATCCACGGTCGTGAGTAGCTATAGTTTTCCGTTGGCCAAGCAATTCGTTTCCCCGAAACATTAATGAACTGTGGCCCCTTAAGAAGGTAAAAGTAGTGCTGCTGTCAGCGCACCTCATGCGGTGCAATTTAGGCATCACTTCGGCCCCTAACTGCGACCATTTTCAATCCTTTGACTGTGCCTCTTTTGTTCGTATTCTATTTCTTCCATCTTGCTTTCCCCAACCCCCTCTCATGACAGCTGTTTCATAACGCGAATGCAAAAGGTTTTAAACCTCCCGTTACGCCTTTCAATCATTTTTATTCCAATTGTTTCCCTCTTTAGCGCTGAATGACCTCATCCTCATCATCATCATCATCATCATCATCATCATAGGTCCCCAGTTCTTGCTTGACTTTTGTCCTAAATCTTATTTTCGATTCCAATCGGGAAAAAAATAACATTGGAGGAAGAAAGATTAGCGTTTTTCAAACATATACGATCAGCCTGCTCTCTTTACTGGGAAAAATAACTTACGTTTTTCAAACTTTCGTATATAAGATTAAATCAGCCTGCTCTCTTTACCAGAGATTCAAGGAAGCGTATTACATCTTTCAAGCCATAAGCATTTCAAGCACTGAAAATGTCATATCTGTATCAACAGGAAACTATCTAACGGACTACACCCCTATGCTCGGAGGAATTTCCATCAATACGACGGGCCCCGTGTCGAAAGGATACTCCCCTGAAGAGTGTGCTATGTAAGTTGGCTTCGAGTTCGAGCTCTGAAATTCATGGCAATTTTTTTTTTTATTAAACTTCACTGCAGTCTTCAACGTTTGGACGTTCCCTTGTGTACTCGTAATTATTATTCATTATTATCAGTCTATAATACTTTAACAACAATAAATTTGACTTTGCACAATTATTGCATAACTTAATGATCACCTTCTGTAACATCTTCAACCTTTCAGTATGGTTAACTAAGACCTATGAGCAGAATTGACTAATAACTTCTTATATCCTACACAAACAGATTCTATTCTGAGGCTCCATGGGGAATCCTTAGGTGTTTTTCTGTAAGTTTTGAAGGACCTTACAGGATTTAGCATGGCTTGTAGCTTCAATTTGCCCAAGGATTGACCAATGACCTCTTGTATCCTATACAAAACAGATCCTATTCCCTGAGGCCCTTTTTGGGATATTGGGTCTATTTCTGTAAGTTCTGAAGGACCTGACATGATCTAGCAAATCTCTGGCATGTAGCTTCAAACTTCTAGTCTTGACAAATTTCCCAGTTCCCCGCCTATCTATCTAATCGTACCATAGGTAGGCCTGAATAATGTCTATTCATGTCTATTTGTAATTAACTGAGACAGACATCCTCTATCAATTAATTTTACATCATGGGGAAATCACCTCTGGTTGAAGATTGTGTTAACCATCTAAACTGGTGAATTTTTACTTATCAACTAGGATTCTAAAATGTTTGGGGACATATTTTTCAAGAAGGAATATCGTAATTCAGTATGTAGAGGATGAAAAGCTTAAGGTATTATTATTAGAAGACCTTATATATATATATATATATATATATTATATATATATATATATATATATATATATATATATTATATATATATAATATATATTATGCTTTTATTTCTTCGTGTGTTCCATATCCACCTTAGATTTTTGGCCAAATCAACGAGAACATAATACAGACTTGTATGCCTTACCCCCAACGCACCATCAGGAAATAATAAAAAAAAAAGGGAGGGGGGGCAAAGGGACAGACCCAGAGACGCCTAGAAGTCTAATTATATATGGGGCACGTTACCAGATTACCAGAGTCCATTTCTCATCATTGTGTGCCCACAGGCAGTGCACCAGAAGCCAAGACTACAACTGCAACAGCTTCGAGTTTTGCTGGGAGATGGGGACGTGTCACCTGCACGTGGAGACCTTCATAGATGTTTCAGACGGGGGGAACTACTCGACGCACCAACCCTGCATGCATTTCGAAAGTAAGAAATCTCTCAGATTTTATGTTGTTTTTGGATAGGCAGGAATTCTTCAGTCGCGTAGCTGTTACGAAAAGTTGCCACGTACGCATTTCGAGAGTAAGAAATCTCTCAGATTTGTTTGTATGTGTTTAGATTATTCAGTTGTTTAGTTATGTAAAGGTGCTAATTCCAGCCTTGTAATAATTTGGAAAATAAGAAATAGCTCAGAGTTGTATGTGTGTGTTTAAATATACAGGAAAATAAGAAATAGATCATACTTTTTATGTTTGTGTTTAGATATACAGGAATTATTCAGTTGCGTAGTCACGAAAAAATGCCGAGTTACAGTGCATATGAATGTTACATGTTGAATTGTTGAATTATTAATCTTCCATCCCTTATCTAAGGTACTTTAAAATAGGCACTTAGTTCATAGCAGCCAGTATTAACTTAAAGAAAACAATTAGGCCACTTTAAATTAAACTGGTTACGTCTGTGACCACATTGAAAAGTGATTTCATTCCAGAGCTGTCTTAGTTGATTTTAATTCTGTTAGAAAATAAGTTGTGCCACTTACTTTGTAAATAATGATTTATCTTACCTCTCTCTTTCCAGAAAAGGCAGAGAAAATATTCACCCGTTATCCAAATTCAGGAATGCCCCTGAAATATCATAAGCTAGTGGCCCAGCTGACCAGTGTGTCTCAGTGTGCGAAGCTATGTTTGGAAGGTGAGTCTCTTTGTTTATCTGTTTCCATTCATCCCTATGGCTTCTTTATATGAAACAAAAGCAAACTGTATCTCGTAACATTGTCGCCCTGGTCTTGGTTTTCATGGTCTAAGACATTTTACAGAAACACTATTTTTTTCTTTTAGGAATCTCTTGCTGTAAGATTTTAAACGATTTGATATGTATGACACTGTTCTCTTTTACGAAGTTATTTTCCCCTTTCCAAAGTCCTTTTTTTAACAGATTTTTCTAGTTAATATTTCTCCCACAATTGATGTGGTTGTTGGCCCGGAAAACAAGGTGGTTCAGTATGCCGATGATGCAACACTTGTTGGGATTTATATGTTTTTTTCTTAATAGCTGGATCTCTTCTTTCTTTATTTCCTATTAATACCCTCTGTTACTTCCTTCAAGTGAACACCTTTATTCTTAAGAGGCTTTAGAATTTCAAGTCAGTGCCCCCTGTGGGGGCTTCTTTCATATGAATGGGGTTCATATTCTGAATAATAATAATAATAATAATAATAATAATAATAATAATAATAATAATAATAATAATAATAATAATAATAATAATAATAATAATAATAATAATAATGATAATAATAATAATAATAATAATAATAATAATAATAATAATAATTGTTTGATGTTTTGAAAGCACCCTCTATCACGAGAGTATATATATTGTTCTAAAGAGTCCACAATAATAAAAAAAATTGTTGAGAATTCGTGTACAATTTAAAAAACACTTTACAAAGCTTTCGAACCCTTCCCTGGGTTCATCTTCAGTCCATTTGGACTGGAGATGAACCCAGGGAAGGGTTCGAAAGCTTTGTGAAGTGTTTTTAAAATTGTATACGAATTCTCAACAATTTTTTTTATTATTGTAGATCCCTTAGTACAAAATAATAATAATAATAATAATAATAATAATAATAATAATAATAATAATAATAATAATAATAATAATAATAATAATAATAATGTTTGTACATTATTTATCTCTCTCTCAAAGGCTTTATTCCAAATTGCCATTAGAGTAAAAACGAAGACCATATACTCTGCACTGTTTTCGGTGACATTCTATTGATGTGTGACTCCTATTTTCTCTCTCTCTCTCTCTCTCTCTCTCTCTCTCTCTCCTCACGAAAAATCATCGACAGACACCACTGAAACGTGCCAGAGTTACGACTTCTGCGTCCGCTGCGAGGATGACGACTTCGATGTGTGCGGACAAGACCACAAAGGTGGCTTGAACATGTGTTTCGTGGGCGACCATCACCTTGGCGAACCCAATCTGCAGCTGTCTCCAGCGTACAGCTGTGATCATTACTCTCGTAAGTAAGCCTAGACTTAAAAAACAAAACATTTCCAAGTTTAACGTTTTGTAAATGTTCGTAAATCTGCTTGGATCAGACTTTAATAAAACCAAATACTGACTTGGAGTTGTTTACATTTGTGGATGTGTAAGTAAAGGTTTCAAGCTTTTGTATCTGACGTTTGTAAACGTTTGTAAATCTGCTTGCATCAGACGTTGTTGTAGCAAATACTGAATTGGAGTTGTTTACATTTGTGAATGTGTAGTAAAAAGGATATGTTTCAAGCTTTCATAACTGACGTTTGGGAATGTTTGTAAATCTGACTGCTAGACTCTGGTATAGT
>NC_087210.1:15000-30000 GCF_015104395.2 Macrobrachium nipponense | reverse complement strand
ATATATATATATATATATATTATATTAGTATGTTCGTATGTGTGTAGCGTATCCAGAATAAAGCTTTATGGAAAAAATATATCAGACACAAAAGAGCCCACCGAATGCACTCAACCATATTGAGTGTGTGTCATTATTATTATTATTATTATTATTATTATTATTATTATTATTATTATTATTATTATTATTATTATTATTATTATTATTTTGGAAGGAGACCCTCTTTCAAACAAGTCTTATTGAAAGATATTGCTGCATCAGCTGCATTCAACTTGTAAATAGTCTTCTCTATTTTTCTAATAATAGCTTTCTCTCTGCTATTACAACTGGCGAGTATTGCGCCGATATTACTCATCAGAAGCAGTCAATTCCAGGGATAATTGTCACAAATTTATTTATTTGTTACAGTAAATGAACAAATAGGTCAAAATATAAGTTAATATATTGGCCAACGTTTTCATTGGCCGGTGGCGCTAGCGGTTGAACCCCTGCTGACCTGCCGCTATATATTGAGTAGATCCTGACAGCAACAACAGTCTGCTCCGATCCACTGCCGTGATCATACTCGGATGATACCGAGAGAAACGTTGGCCAATATATTAACTTATATTTTGACCTATTTCTTCATTTACTGTAACAAATAAATAAATTTGTGACAATTATCTCTGGAATTGACTGCTCCTGATGAGTAATATCGGCGCAATACTCGCCAGTTGTAATAGCAGAGAGAAAGCTATTATTAGAAAAATAGAGAAGACTATTTACAAGTTGAATGCAGCTGATGCAGCAATATCTTTCAATAAGACTTATTATTATTATTATTATTATTATTATTATTATTATTTAGAAATGAACCCCATTCATATGGAACAAGCCCACCACACAGGACATTGACTTGAAATCCTGAAGCTTCCAAAGAATGGGGTGTTCGTTTGAAAGAACAAACAGAATGTGATAGGAAATACAGAACGAAGAGATCACTCATCAGATAAGAAAAAAATATATTAACGAATTAATAAATAAATAGATAAAGATGTGGGTAAATTATTAAAGTACAAGGTGAATTGCTTGAGGACAGTAATGCATTGCAATTGCACGACATTCCCCAGTAGAGAGACTGTTTCACAGTCCAACGGTTTGAGGAATGATAAAGGACCTCTGGAAGTTGTACGTTTGACAACGAGTCACACTTCAACTGCCACAACAGCAGACGAAGTGGTATTAGTTTCAGAATGTGTATCGCCTTTGCACTTCTCATCCATAGGTTCAATGGCCGGGTTGGCTTTCGGGATGATATTCCTGGGCATCGTTTTGGCGCTCGGCTTCCTCTACGTCGCGGCGAGGGTCAGCCCGGGCACGTTACCGAAGCCCATGAGTCTGAACAGCTCCCCGAATTCGAAGCCTTCTCTGGGCCCGCAGTCCAGCGTGACGTTCGGGGATGTTTCTTCTGCGGCAGGAGCAGAGTCTGACATTTGATTCTAATTTCACTTTCCTGTTCTTGAATGCACAGACAAATTTTTTTTTTTTTTTTCCTAAGACGTGATTTTTTTTTTTTTTTTTTTTTTTTTTGCTGTGCGCTCATGACAAAAACATGTTCCAGTTTTATTGTTTAATATATTCTCATTGTTCATTTTCGTAAGGCCTTTAGTGTAAGTTTAACTATCAGTTGAGAGTAGTACATATACATATATATATATATATATATATATATATATATATATATATATATATATATATATATATATATATATATATATATATATATATATGTTAAAACAGGATACGTCTCAATCATAAAATACCCATGAAAACCAGTGTTTCAATGGGCCATTTATACTTGATATATATATATATATATATATATATATATATATATATATATATATATATATATATATATATATATATATATATATATGAAGGTTTTTCTGCCATGTGTATAAATGTTAATAAAGTTGATATGTACCATAATTCCCTACGCAAAGTGTCGAATGCTTATTAACCTTTCACCTTATATTATTATTGGATGTCATTTACACTAGTGTCTTAGGTTGGGTACAAATTAAAGTCTGTTTGGTGAGTTGAAGTAAAGTAGTTTCAAAATTACATCCTACAGTCTTAGGCTAGCCTGTAGAAAATTTAGCTGTAGTAATTAGTGTTGACTTGTTTTACCTGGACGGATAGGCTGTAGATTCACCTAGCCTACGCCAAACAACGAGTAAGTACCCTAGCCTAAGGCCTACTGGCGTAGGGGTTTGTCAGCAATTCAAGAAAATGGCAACTGGTGACCCGTGTTTTGTTTCTTTTGCGTTTGAGAGAGGAGAGATCCCAATTACCTCTAACCCTTGGAAAGGAAAATCTATACTCCGAAAACCAGTCATCGCGGAGGGTATTTTTGGATGGTCTGGTGGTTCTTCAAAAAGCCACAAGACCCAATCTGGAGGTCCAAGACAATTCTAGCCCACTATACCAACAAACATTCATCAAGACGTGTGGTGATGTATGACGTCACGTGATACCAGATGTCAGTAGTGTCTGTGATAGGTTAGTTGTTTGTTGACCTGCGATAAGTTGTCTCATGATGGGCAGCGTACTATAGTAGATTCACATCAACCGTGCATTAGATGTTTAGGCCCGTCCCTTACGACGCTCCCGATTGGCTGTTGATAAGCCAATCACAGGGCTGGAAACTCTCAGTCTCTCGAGAGAGCCCACAAAATGATTCCCCCTTCCTGAAGATAGCATAGCAAGAAACTCAGAGTTCTCAACCAAACCCATAAGGCCTTCCCAAAGCACAGCTATGCAACCAGCATGAAGTAAAGGTAGCTCATGGCATCAGGCAATTGAACAGTCTAGCTGGTTATGATGATATTCAACTCATTATCATAGGGCTGCTGACAATACATGCACATCTCTCTCTCTCTCTCTCTCTCTCTCTCTCTCTCTCTCTCTCTCTCTCTCTCTCTCTCTCTCTTAATTTTTTGTGTTGTGGGTAGGAGCAGGTGCTCTTCAATCTCACGTCAGTTGCTCGAATTAAAGAATATTAGACAATTCAGCAGATTCGGTATTGACACTTTTTTTTTTTTTTTTTTTTTTTTTTTTTTTTTTTTTTTTTTTTTACGTACGCAAGACTTATCTTAGGTCAAGGAAATTGTGGTAGAACAGTTATTACGAGATTTAATAAATAGAAAATTGGTTTTTAAGGTAAAATCTGACTTATTAGGAAGCTTTTTTTTTCAATAAAATTACTGCCAGTGTCTCTAAAGCTGAAGAAATACGTCAAATATTTATATGAAACCCATGAAATGTAGAATTTATGGAGTCGATTTGCTCCAGTTTTTCATATGAAAAAAAGCTTTCAATTTATATTTGATTTATGTTGGATGTGGCATTCAATTTCAGTACAGCTACGAAAACATATAATAATAACATTTACCCCATAATAAATATTAAAAATTGAAGAATTAATCGATAAAGAAAAATATACCGTGTGCTCTAATGGTAGATTAGCTTACCATACAATTTCGTTTTCTTTCATTCAAACTTAGTTTGTTTTCTTTCAATACTTCAGCGCTAACTAATATAAATAATACTAGAATTAAACCCCCATCTTCCATCGGATGTTCTTACACCCACAAAGACTTTCGAGCCTCATTTTTATTCCTGGTTAAAAACCTGAGGACTTTTGCATACATCAATTACCATTTCATTGATATTTACGAAAGATGGCTCTCAGAAATCGTAAATTAATGTTAGTGTTCGATTGCGTCCAATATATTAGAAAAGGAAACTACCTATGTATTATTATTATTTTTTTTCTTTTTTTTTTTTGCTCTATCACAGTCCTCCAGTCCTCCAATTCGACTGGGTGGTATTTTATAGTGTGGGGTTCCGGGTTGCAACCTGCCTCCTTAGGAGTCCATCACTTTTCTTACTATGTGCGCCGTTTCTAGGATCACACTCTTCTGCATGAGTCCGGGAGCTACTTCAGCCTCTAGTTTTTCTAGATTCCTTTTCAGGGATCGTGCCTAGTGTTCCTATGATTGTGGGTACAATTTCCACTGGCATATCCCATATCCTTCTTATTTCTATTTTCAGATCTTGATACTTATCCATTTTTTCCCCCTCTTTCTCTTCAACTCTGGTGTCCCATGGCATTGCGACATCAATAAGTGATAGTTTCTTCTTGACTTTGTCAATCAACGTCACGTCTGGTCTATTTGCACGTATCACCCTATCTGTTCTGATACCATAGTCCCAGAGGATCTTTTCCTGATCGTTTTCTATCACTCCCTTAGGTTGGTGCTCGCTGCAAGGTAGCTGATGTTTCTTGCACAGGCTCCAGTGGAGGGCTTTTGCCACTGAATCATGCCTCTTTTTGTACTGGTTCTGTGCAAGTGCCGGGCATTCGCTTGCACTTTCTACATATGGGAGAGATGTTATTTCCGTCTATCGTTCTTTGAACATATCTGGTTCTTAGGGCCTGATCTTGTGCCGCTGTTATCATTCCTTCAGTTTCCTTCTTTAGCTCTCCCCTCTGTAGCCATTGCCATGTGTCATCGCTGGCTAGTTCCTTTGTCTGTCTCATGTATTGTCCGTGCATTGGTTTGTTGTGCCAGTCCTCTGTTCTGTTTGTCATTCTCCTGTCTCTGTATATTTCTGGGTCTTCATCTACTTCTATTAGTCCTTCTTCCCATGCACTCTTTAGCCACTCGTCTTCACTGGTTTTCAGATATTGCCCCAGTGCCCTGTTCTCGATGCTGACGCAATCCTCTATACTTAGTAGTCCTCTCCCTCCTTCCTTTCGTGTTATGTATAGTCTGTCCGTATTTGCACTTGGGTGTAGTGCTTTGTGTATTGTCATATGTTTCCTTGTTTTCTGATCTAAGGGTGGGGAAAGAAGAAGGGAAAAGTTCCTGTAGCTCACTTTTCTAAGTATAAATAGATCCTAAATATACCAGAGAAAAAGCTAGCATGGTATGCTGAAGTTACTACCCTCAGCTCGATCACCCCAAGGGCGTCGGTATAAGCACTCGGGCGAGTGGAAGCCACTACTCGCAGGTCTTCTGCCAATTAGAGAATTCCTTTCAAAATCCCTCCCACGGCGAGAGCCGTTACAAAGGGTACTCCCCCTACCTTCCGCTCGCTCTCGCTACTACTACTACTACCCGCCCGCCATCTTCATTCCTGGAATAGACACCCAAGCTTGAACTGGCTAAGGGTGGGGAAAGAAGAAGGGATGGGTTCACCGGGCAACTCAGGTCTTCCCCCAGAAATAGATTTTTCCTTTGTCAAAATCCCTTTTCTGGGTTCAACCTGTGTCTGCCAGTGAAAAAGTATCAGAGAATTGCCAGCCAAGCTTAACAGATACCAAACAAGTATATAAAAGGGATAATGAAGCCTAAGGTTCACTTAAAGAATAAATTTAATGCGCTGTAATAAGGCGGAAAACTTACTTACTAATTAAAACTAGGACTTAATTATTATTATTATTATTATTATTATTATTATTATTATTATTATTATTATTATTATTATTATTATTATTATTATTATTATTACTTATTATTATTATTATTATTATTATTATTATTATTATTATTATTATTATTATTATTATTATTATTTGAAGGTAGGAGACCCTCTCTCAAACATGTTTCGTTAAAGATGATGGCAGCATCAGTGGAATTGATTTTATATGTGGTCTTTTTAATTCTTCTTATTATTCCCTTCTCATCAGGGCTGATATTTGCTAATAGCTGGCAGATGTTCATATCTTGGTTAAAGAAATGTTTTCTAAAAATACTAATTTATTGATAAGATAACAAAAGTGGCGAATGGTCGCCGTAGGGTTAACAAATCTTAGTCTGGACGTTGTCTAAGGGCGTGACGGAATTCCAATGTTTCCAACCGTATCCTCAGTTCATTTTCAAGGAAGGGTGAGCTTGAACTGATTGGAATGGGTTGTTGTTGTTGTAGTTGTGTTAAGCCAACACTTCTTGTTGGCACGGGCCTTTCCCTTGTTCGGCCCATAGGTAATCTGAAAAGATTCATCAGGTTCATGGTTAGTCTTGTGAAATTGGAAATATTTTTAGTTGTAGAGATAGGAGTGAACAAGGGAAGGATGATGGTGTCAGTAAGAGAGGGCCATCATGTCATATTGTAGTAGAAGTTTGAAAAAATGTAAGGCTTTTGAATATTAGAGAAGATGTGCAGGTGGGGTTGTCCAACCCTTTACTCCCTTGGGTCCCTGCGGGAGGATTTCAGTGGTAGGTAAAGTTTAAAAGAATGATATTGGATGATGTGGATAGAGCCTTACAGTGAGGGGATGTGATGAGGGTGATTGATGTTAATTTTAGCTTATTTACCTTGGTGGAGGAAGGTTGTAGAGCAACTGGGCATGCTCTTCTAAGTTTTCAATGATCGTTTTTGTGACTGTGGCAGCTGCATGCTCATCATCTTGTGCAAGTAATTCAATTTGTGCTGCACCTCTTAGCTGTGCTGTTTCTCTGCATTCCAGCAGGTAATGAAGGAGTGGTTGCTGTGTTTCTTCTTGACAGTGTTCACATGGTCTGACACTGTTTTCCACGATTTCCCAGCAGGCTTTATATCCTAGCCTGAGTCTGTGGATGATCACAGCAATTTTTCTTGGTGTGTGCCTGTCTATGGGATGAGGCACTAGGTCAGTCAATGTCTAATATCATCTGGCAGGCAGTGAGTTCTTTTCTACCCACTCACGATGGTCTTTTAGCAAGTTTTCTTTGCAGAGTGGTTTCATTGCATTCTTGATTTGTTGCAGTGCAGGTTGTATACGTATTTGCACTCTGTCAATGTGTTTTGTACTTTTGGCTAGCTCATCGGCCCTCTCGTTGCCTGGAATTCCTATGTGACTGAGTATCCAGTCTAAGGTGACAGGTCTTCCTCTTTCGCTGTGCTGGTGCAGCAGTGTTTTAATTCTAGCCAGCAGTGCCTTGTTCTCTTTATTTTTCTGTTGTTGCAAGGCTTGCATTGAGGACTTTGAGTTGGTGTGGATGATTACAGGCCCTTCTTCATTCTCCAGTGAGTACAGCAGTGCCTGTCTTATTGCTGTTAATTCTGTCTGCATAGCGGAGTCGTGGTTGGAGGTCCTCCAGCAGGCTGTGAGGTTTCTTGAGTATACTGCAGCTCCCGTAGTTTGATTCTCAGGATCTGCAGGGCCATCAGTGTAGTATGTTTGTGCCCCTATGGTCCCAGTGTTTCTGATTGCCTCATAGGCTGCAGCTCTTAGCTCTTCTCTTGTGCAGTCTTCTTTTGCTCTTGGCAGGCTTGTGTATCTATATATTGAAGAGTCCTTCTTCCAGGGTGGTAGATGTTGTGTGCCCTGTGTTGTGTCTGGACCTAGCTGCAACAGTATCTCTGCCATGCCTAGACTCTTGATGTTGTCACTTTGGTCCTTACCATAGGAACTCAGACTTTGAATCTCTGGGTGCTTAGCAAGTTCCTCTCTGGCTCTTTTCCTCGAAATGGAGTCTTTTTCTGAGAGGAACATCTTGGCCATTGTGCTTGCATTTCGCTGTGCAATCCTATTCTCTAGTTTTGGCAAGTTAGTTTCAAGCCTGAGGTTGCACAGCCTTGTCCATGTGGGTGCTCCTAGCATGAGCCACATTGCATTTTTTTGAATGACCTCCAGTGATTCTTTTTGAGCCTCTGTCAGCCTCATCAGAGTGGGGGCAGCATAGTCCACCAGTGTTCTGGTGCAGGCTAGGTAGTACTTCCTTTGTATGTGTTCATTTGCTCCCTCCTTCAGGGATGACATGTATCTCATGGCGGCCAGTCTTGCATTTGCTCTTTCTCTCAAGTACTTGATTTCCTCCTTGAAAGTTAGCTGCTGGTCTATGACAACTCCCAAGTACATGTAGCTGTCTACCCATTCTATGGGCTCAGCTCCTATTGTCAGTGGTTGCAGTGGTCTGTGGGCTTTTATTGTCATGGCCTTTGTTTTATTTATATCTATTTTAAGACCTAGCTCATTTGATTTCTTATTGATGTCATTGAATGCCCTTTGCATTCTGGGCACTCTAACAGCTCCTCTTGCTACTACACACACATCATCAGCATAGATAAAGATTTCTTCGCCTTCTGGAAGCTGCAGGGAGGCTATATTCTCCATTAGTATGTTGAATAGAAATGGACTCAGAATTCCTCCCTGAGGGATGCCATTTTCCAAGTCGTGGAATGTAGACATCACTCCTTGGAATTTTACTCTGGCCTGCCTTCCCAGTACGTAGTTTTTTGTCCAGGCTAGTAAGTGTCCTTGGACTCCCTTCCTTACTACTGATTGAAGTATTGCTGTTGGACTGGCTGATTCAAAAGCCTTTTCATAATCTATGAAGACTACTGTAGCCTTCTTCTGATTTATGTAGCTGAGAACATCTGTCATGCACTCTGTAGTTCCGACTCCTTCCTGATATGCGTATAGCTACTTGTGCAGTGGACCAATCTTGTACTTCATTCTATTTAGTACCATTTTTTCTCCAGTTTTTTCAATGTATGACACCAATGCGATCGGTCTTGGGTTCTCTGGATCTTTAGGTTTGAGGATTGGCTGCGTGTCCTGCTGCTGCCAGGTTTGTGGTCTTATATGCTCAATGTGTGTTTTGTTTAGGATTCTCAGAAAGGCTGTTTCTCCTGCAGCACCCATTTTACTGATCATGGTGTATGTTATCCTGTCTGCTCCTGGCGTTGTGTCTCTGCTAACTTTAAATACTGCTTTCAGTTCCTCTACTGTGTAAGGGGTGTCTGCATCATCTGGTCTGAGGCAGGCCGCATCGATCTCCTCCCATCTGATCGGTGCTAGTTGATCCTGAATTCTTCTTGTTTCAGGGGAGAGGTTACCTGAGCTAGTCCTGTTGGCAAAGGGTGTTGCCAGTCCGAAATGGGACATCTCATCGCCGCCATCTCATCGCCAGCCAACTCATCACCGCCAACTCATCTCCGGCCCAACTTATCCCCGGCCCAACTTATCTCCGGCCCAGCTCATCTCCAGCCCAACTTATACCCGGCCCAACTCATCACCGGTCCAACACACACACACACACACACACACACACATACTACCTAACAAACGGAAAGTTACATATTCAAGGCTATTTAAAATGATAAAAGAATGTCAACCAACAGTAAACCCGAAATCTGTTGTATGTGATTTTGAAATTGCAGCATTTTTGGCAATCAAGGAAAATTTTCCACAAGTCGAACTAAAAGGGTGCTTCTTTCACCTTAGCCAAAACAATCTTGAACTGGCTTGAAGACAATTATATAGGTCGGTTAAACAGACGTGGAAATAGCAGACGTGCACCACTCTTTCCATTGGAAATGTGGAATTTGTATTTTCGAACTTTGAATCATGAAGATAAAACAAACAACCATGCAGAAGGAGCGAACAGAAGATTACAAATGGAATTAGGAATGGAACATCCTACACTCTGGAAATTCATAAATGCATTTAAAAAAGTTCAGAAAGGTAGAGATTTTTATTTGGGATCACTTATATCAGGCAGTTCACCACCCGCCAAATTAAAAAAGTACAGGGATACTGTTCCCGCATTCTTAGAATTGTCCAAAATTTTAATGAAAGGACTCCCATTGAATATTTAAGAGGCATTTCTCATAACATAAAATAATTTATTTTTCTATATTTTCATGGATTTTTTGTCTTTAATTATGTGTTATTTTTTTTAGTGTCATGAAAGAGTCATACTTGATTCTGAATAAAGGTGTTTTTAATATTTACTGTATTTCATTAATCACTGCTGGTAATGAGTTGGGCCAGGGATGAGTTTGGCCAGGGATGAGTTGGGCCAGGGATGAGTTGGGCCGGGGATGAGTAGGCGGCGATGAGTTGGCGGCGATGAGTTGGCGGTGATGAGATGTACCCCATTCTTGCCAGTCTTTCCGCTTCTTCTAGTGGGTGAGGGTGAGTTGCTACGGGTGTTCTCTTCTTTCCGGTTACTCTGTTCAGCCACTTCCATAGCTCCGAGAGAGATGTGTACTGTGATAGTTTTGTACACCATTCCATCCACTTTTCAATTCTTATTTCTTGCATCTGCTGTTGAACATCATTTTTGACTGCTTGTAGCAGTTCCCTGTTCTCTGTTGTCCTTCTTTTCCTGTAGTTTTTTGTTACCCTGTTCAGTAGCGTTTTCAATCTTCTTACTTCTGGGGAGTAGTACCAGGAGTCTTTGTAGTTTGTAGGTGTGGTCTCTTCTTCCTACTCTCATGGGCATTGCACTGTTTGCTGCATTGTGTATAGCCTCAACTATATCTTTTTCTAGCTGGTCTATGTCTTCTGGAAGTGTGTATTGTGCAGCCCACTCTTCAAGGGCTAGACGAAATACAACCCTGTCTGCTAGGTCTTGGTTCCATGTCAGAGGAGGAGGCGGTATTGGAGGTAGTTGCTGCATCTCCAACTCTGTTACTGTGGCAAAGTGATCGCTTACTAGTGCCGTATGCACTTGCCACCTTGTTAGGTGCCTGATTGTTATTGTGGCAAATGTCAAATCTAATCTGCCTCCTCTTATGTGTGTAGGTTGCCCTGAGTTGAGTAGTGAGACTCCTTCAAACTCATCTAGAGAGAATGCTATGTGCTCTCCAGGTTGGTTTGTGGTTGATGGGGATGATAGCAGAGGGTGATGTGCGTTAAAGTCCCCACATATAATTGTTGGTGAATCTGCTGCATGTGCGAAGATCTGTGTTAGTTGTAGTTCTCCTGGTTCTTCTCTGTATTTTTCTATATATATTGTATATGTCTATCCTCTGGTTTAGCAGTGTGATTCTCACTGCTAGGGTCTCCTCATTGTTGCCACAGGGGATTGGGTTGTGTGTTCTCACTGTTGGGATTGTATTCTTGATGAGAATTGCCTATCCTCTGTCCTTGCCTATGCATGGGGTTGTATAGACATTATATCCAGTTATTCTGAATTTTATCCCAGTTGTTAGCATGGTTTCTTGAAGTAGAATGATGTCCACATTTTCTGTTTTGCAGACTGCAATTAGTGTAGCTGCCTTTGTCCTTATTCCACCAGCATTCCAGTTGACGATTTTCAACATGATTGGTATGTTGAGGAGAACTGTCTTAGATCTCTTGGTGCGTAAGTTCTTCCAGTTTCACCTGTCTTGCGTTCAGTGACTATTGGAATGGGGTGGTTCAGCGGTATTTATTGTGTCCCGAGTGCTCCGTCTGGTGAGAGCCGAGTTTTCATTGGCTGAACAGGGGATTAACCCTTAAACGCTGAAGCAGTAAAAAAAAAATTGTCTCCCGTGTGCCGGAGGTGTTTCAGAGTGAGCGAGGAAGCGGAAAAAATATTTTTTTCAAAAAATCACAGTGCGCTTAGTTTTTAAGATCAAGAGTTAATTTTTGGCTCCTTTTTTTTTCATTGGCTGAAGTTTAGTATGCAACCATCAGAAATGAACAAAATTATCATTATCATATATAAATAATGCGATATATGATAGCGCAAAAACGAAATGTCATATATAATTGTATTCAAATCGCGCTGTACGCAAAACGGTTAAAGGTAACAAGTTACTTTTTTTCTTGTAATGTACACTAAATTGCAATCTTTTTGGTATATAACACATTGTAAAACGATAAAAGCAACACAGAGAAAATATAATCACAAAATAATGCATGAATTCGTAACGCGCGGACGTAAACAAATATTTTTTTCAAAAATTCACCATAAATCTAAATATTGTCTTAGAGACTTCCAATTTCTTTCAAAATGAAAACAAATGATTGAATATTACTATACTGTAAGAGTATTAGCTTACAATTGCAGTTTTTGACCATATCTGCGAGTTAAAGTTGACAAAAGGTCGAAATTTTTTATATATATTTTTTATATGCAATTATTTCGGAAATAAGAAAAGCTACAACCTTCATATATTTTTCGTTGGACGTACGCATTTCGGAGATTTGTGGCGGAAAATCCGTGCGTGGAGGGAAGGAAAGATTTATTTTTAAATTCACCATAAATCTAAATATTTTGCTAGAGACTTCGAATTTGTTTCAAGATGAAGATAAATGACTGAATATTACTATACTGTAAGAGTTTTAGCTTACAATTGCGTTTTTCGACCATTTCGGTAGAGTCAAAGTTGACCGAACGTGGTTTTTTTTCTATTTATCATGATTTATATGCAAATATTTCAAAAATGAGTAAAGCTACAACCTTCAATTATTTTTTGTTGTATTCTACATGAAATTGCGCACATTTTCATATATAAAACTTTATGTAACGGCTAATTTAAAATGGTGCAAACATTACCACAATCGCACATATGATTTTTTCGGAAGAGTTACCGCACGGACGTAAAGAAAATGTTATTTTTTTCATAAATTCACCATAAATTGAACTATTGTGCTAGAGACTTCCAATTTGTTACAAAATGAAGGTAAGTGCTTGAATATTACTAGAATATAAGCGTTTTAGCTTACAATTGCGGTTTTCGACCATTTCGATAGAGTCAAAGTTGACCGAAGGTTGAAATTTTGGCAATTATTGTTATTTATATGAAAATATCTCAAAACTGATAAAGGCTACAACCATGAGTTGTTTTTAGTTGTATTGTGCATGAAATTGCGCACATTTCCATATATAAAACTTTATATAACGGCTAATTCTAAAATGGTGCAAACATTACCACAATCGCATGTATGATTTTTTTCGGAAGAGTTATTTATTTATTTGTACTAATTTTTTTTATTATATATTTTTTTTGTTTATTTATTTTATGTATTTATTTATTTATATTTACTTTTTTATTTTTATTTTTATTTATTTATTTTTATTTATTTATAGTTATTTATTATTATTATTTTATTCAATTATTTTATTTATTTATTTTTATTTATTTCTTTTTATTTTTTATTTATTTAATTTTTATTTTTTTTATTTATATATCTATTTTATTTATTTATTTATCTATCTATTTTAATTTATTTATTTTTATTTATTCATTTATTTTCATTAATTTATATTTATTTATTTTATTCATTTTAACTTATTAATTTTTTTATTTATTAATTTTTACTTATTTTCATTTATTTATTTTTATTTATTTATTTATTTTTTATTTTTTTATTTTTATTAGTTTATTTTTATTTATATATTTATTTTCATTTATTTATTTTCATCTATTCATTAATTTATTTTTATCTATTTTTTATTTATATATATATATTTATTTATTTTTATTTATTTATTTTGTTTAGTTATTTCAATTTACTTTATTTCTATTTATTAAATTTTATTTATTTATATTTATTTATTTTTATTTATTTTTATTTATTTTATTTGTTTATTTTTTATTAATTTTTATTTATTTATTCATTTATTTTATTTTATTTATTCATATTTTTTATTTATAATTATTTATTTATTTTTTATTTATTTATTTTTATTTTTATTTAATTTTATCTTTATTTATGTTTTATTTGTTTATTTTATTTTTTTATTTATTTTTATTTATTTTATTTTTTATTTATTTAATTTTTTTAATTTTTTTATTTAGGTTTATTAATTTTTTATCTATTAATTTCTATATTGTTATTTATCTATTTTCTTTATTTATTTTTATTTTATTTATTTTTCTTCTTTCAATTTCATGTATTTATTTACGTATTTATTTTTATTTAAATTATTTATTTATTTTATTCATTTATTTATGTATATTTATTTATTTATTTTTTATTTACAATTATTTATTTATTTATTTTTTTATTTATTTATTTAATTATTTTTTTTTTATTTATCTCTTTTTTTGATATTTGTTTTATTTATATTAATTTATCTATTTTTATTTTATTTATTATTTTATATATTTTTAATTATTTTTTATTTTTATTTATTCATTTATCTGAGATTTATTTATTTATTTTTTATTTTATTTATTATTTATTTAATTTTTAATTTTAATTATTTTATTTACACTTTTTTGTTTAATTATTTTTTTTTTATTTTTATTTATTTTCTTTATTCATTTTTATTTGTTTATTTTAATTTATTAATTATTTATTCATTTTCATTTATTTATTTATTTGTATTTATTTATTTTTTATTATATATTTATTTATTTATTTTATTTATTTATTTTAATTTACTTTTATTTAATTTCATTTTTATTTAGTTATTTGTATTTATTTATAGTTATTTATTTATTATTATTTATTCAATTATTTATTTATTTATTTTTATTTATTTATTTTATTTATTTTTATTTATTCATTTTTTTTTTTTATTTTATTTGAATATTTTTATTTATTTACATTTTATTTTTATTTTTATTTATCTTTCTTATTTATTTATTTATTTTTATTTATTTTATAATTTTTTTATTTGTTTTTTTTATCTATTTTATTTATTTTTATTTATCTTTATTTCATTTATTTATTTTTATTTATTTCTTTTCATTTTTTATTTTTTGCATTTTTTTTTTATTTATTTATTTTTTATTGATTTATTTCCACTTTGATATTTTTTTATTCATTTATTTTATTAATGATTATTTATTTATTTTTAATTAATTGATTTCTTTATTTTTATTCATTTATTTATTTTCATTTATTAAATTGTTTTATTTATTTATTTATTTATTTATATTAATTTATTTATATTATATATTATTATTTATTTTCATTTATTTTTATTTTTTATTTATTTATTTTTATTATTTATTTAGATACTTTTATTTATTTATTTATTCATTTATTTATTTATTTTTTATTTATTTATTTTTATTAACTTATTTTTTATTCATTTTTATTTATTTTGGTTTATTTTTATTTATTTTTGTTTATTTCTATTTATTTAATTATTTTTATTTATTTATTTATTTTTATTTATTTATTTATATCTACTTATTTATATTTTTTTATTTTTTGTATTTATTTTTTTATTCATTATATTTATTATAAATATTTTATTTATTTTATTTATTTACTCTAAATAAATAAAA
>NC_087210.1:0-2500 GCF_015104395.2 Macrobrachium nipponense | reverse complement strand
CATATATGTACCGAAGGGGAATTTTTAGTTGATAACAATTTCGTCCCCCCATGGGATCGAACCACCGTCCAAGTGGACGGGGACGAAATCAGGACAGTCAGTGACGCTATCCAATCAGCCAACAGAGATGCTTGGACGGTGGTTCGATCCCATGGGGGGACGAAATTGTTATCAACTAAAAAATTCCCCTTCGGTAATTATATGAAAATATATCATTTGGGAGGTAAAGTGAATTTAGATATTAAAGGACATTTGTAGCTTGAATTGATATATAAATGGATCACGGTTCGATGTGAATTATTCATATATATATATATATATATATATATATATATATATATATATATATATATATATATATATATATATATATATATATATATAGATATATATATATATATATATATATATATATATATATATATATATATATATATCTATATATATATATATATATATATATATATATATATATATATATATATATATATATATATATATATATATATATATATATATATATATATATATATATATATATATATATTATTATTTATTTATTTTTATCTATTTATTTTTTTAATTATACATAATTATTCATTTATTTATTTATTTATAAATTTTTATTATGTTTATTTATTTATTTTTATTTATTTATTTGTTTATTTATATTACTTATTTTTTTTGTTATTTATTTATTTTTATTTTTTTATTAATTAATTTTATATATTTATTTTATTCATTTTTTTATTTTTTTATTTTTTTATTTTTTTTATTTTTTTTTATTTATTTTTTTTATTTATTTATTTTTTTATTTATTTGTTTTCTTATTTTATTTATATATTTTATTTATTTATATTTTTTGTTTATTTATTTATTTTTTATTTTATTTATTTATTTTTATTTTTATTTATTATTTTTATTTATTTATTTATTTTCATTTATTTATTTATTTTTATTTTTTATTTTTTTTTTATTATTATTTATTTTATTTACTTATTTATTCTTATTTGGTTATTTCTTTATATTTAATAATTTTTTTAATTTATTTCTTTTTATTTATATACGTAGTTATTTATTTTTATTTATTTATTTATATATTTTCATTTGTTTTTATTTATTTTTTATTTATTTATTTATTTATTTATTTATTTATTTTTTGTGTCAAGAATCATTATGAAAATCACCTAAAAAAGGAGGGAAAAAATACACATTTATGATAATTTAGCATTCGATTAATTCTGACTTTTGTTTCCATAATCATTTCGAAAATTACCTAAATCAGGACAATGAAAATAACATAAAAAACGGTTTAAAAAAATAATTATGAAATAAAATTTTTGGGAGTTTTTCACCCCATTCTGGTAACTAATTATGAAAATCGCATAAAAAAGGACAAAAATTGATACTAAAAACCTTATTTCAATTTATATACAATATTTTTTTTTTGGCATCTTTTTGATAAATGATTTTAGCTCTTGTCTAAATTTTAATCTTATATTCAATTATATATTTGTAATAAATTATATTTAAAATAAAAATAAGTTATCTAAATAAGGGCGAAAATTCTTAAAATACTGTATTTATTCCGTTTTCCTCCTTTTTTAACGAATTTTTATATTAATTTTTGAAACAAAAAAGAGCCAAAATAAAAAAGGAAATATACTCAATAATATTTTGCACAAATTTATAGATGCATTCTGTAAACATTTTACGTTCTATTTCTAGGCGATTTTTAAAATAAATTTTGAAATAAAAATCAGTCATCAAAAAGAGGGAAAAGCTATCAAAGTTAGTGAATTCAAATTAAGTTTGTACTGATTTTAATTTTAAATACATTGTCTTATTTTAGCCAATTTTCTGAACGATTTTTGAAACAAAAATCATCCATCAAAAATAGGAACAAACTCTCAAACATATTATACAAAAATTAAAATACTTCTAAAAATTATTTTTGAAATAGAAATCTGACATCAAAAACATAAGAAAATTTTAACCGATTTTTAAAAAAAAATCGGTCATCAAAAAGATAAGAAAATTTCAAAAAAATTACGTACTAAAATTAAAATATGTTTAAGTGATTTTTGAAAAATGTTTTATTGTTTCTCTTTTTCTTTCTATTTTTTAGGCGATTTTTATGATGAGTTTTTAAACAAGAATATTGCCAACAACCATTGAATAAGACTCTCAAAGGTTTTGTGCAATAATTGATATATTGTCCTAGTTTTAGGCGATTTCCCGAATGATTTTTGAAATATAAGTCAGTCATGGAAAATATCATATTGGAGATTATTTATTATTTAGCTCTTTTCTTCTTTGTTATACTCATGATCCAAAACTTATGCAATTATTAAAGTGATATTTAAAATATAAAATAGGCCTCAAAACAAGAGCAAATGTGAAAAGAATATTGCATCTTAATTGGAATAATTTTTTAGCTTTTTTTTTATTTTTCTTTTTCGGTCGATTTTTTTAATAATTTTTTTCAACAAAAACCAGC
>NC_087209.1:92326717-92354735 GCF_015104395.2 Macrobrachium nipponense | reverse complement strand
TTTATGAAAAAAACTTTTTCCTTACGTTCGTGCGATAACTCTTCCGATAAATTTTTTCGTGCGATTGTCCTAATGTTTGCACCCTTTTAAATTTGCCGTTACATAAAGTTTTATATATGGAAATGTGCGCAATTTCATGCACAATACAACAAAAGACAACCCATGGTTGTAGCTTTTATCAGTTTTGAAATATTTTCATATAAATAACGTTAAGTGCAAAAATTTCAACTTTCGGTCAGCTTTGACTCTACCGAAATGGTCGCAAAAACGCAATTGTAAGCTAAAAACTCTTATATTCTAGTAATATCATTCATTTACCTTCATTTTGCAACGACTTGGAAGTCTCTAGCACAATATTTTGATTTATGGTGAATTTATGAAAAAAAAAAAAATTACGTTCGCGCGGTAACTCTTCCGCAAAAAAATCAGAATTTTTTTGTGCGATTGTCGAAATGTTTGCACCATTTAAAATTAGCTGTTTCATAAAGTTTTATATATGAAAATGTGCGCAATTCATGTAGAATACAACTAAAATGATTGAAGGTTGTAGCTTTTCTCTTTTTTCGAAATATTTGCATATAAATCACGATAAATAGAAAAAAAACCACGTTCGGTCAAATTTGACTCTACCGAAATAGTTGAAAAAACGCAATTGTAAGCTAAAACTCTTACGGCCTAGTAATATTCCGTCATGTTTCTTCATTTTGAAACAAATTTGAAGTCTCTAAAACAAATATTGTGATTTATGGTGAATTTTTGAAAAATATATTTACCTTCACTCCGCGCGCCGATTCGCGGCCGCAAGTCTCCGAAATACGTACATGGCATTATCCTAATATTTGCTCCTTTTCATATTAGCCTTTTTATAGAGTTTCATATATCAAAATGTGCGCAAATTCATGAAGAATACAATAAAAAATAATTGAGGTTGGTTTTAGCTTTTTCCATCTTCGAAATATGAGCATATGAAAAAATATATATATTAAAATTTCGACATTCGGTCAAATTTAACTCGTCCGAAATGGTCGAAATCTGCAATTCTAATCTAAAACTCTTACAGTATCGTAATATTCAATCATTTTGTCTTAATTTTGAAACAAATTGGAAGTCTCTAGAACATTATTTAGAATTACGGTGAATTTTTGAAAAAAATATTTTTTTGCGTCCGCGCGTTACGAATTCGTACATCATTTTGTGATAATATTTTTTCCGGTGTTACTTTTATTGTTTTACAATGTATTATATATCAAAATGATCGCAATTTAGTGTACAATACAACGCAAAAAAAAAGTAACTGGTTAGCTTTGACCGTTTTCTGCACAGCGTGATTTGAATACAATTATGTATGAATTTTTTTTTTTCGCTACCATATATCGCATTATTACATATGATAATGATATTATTTTTCATTTCTGATGGTTGCATTCTAAACTTCAGGCAATGACAAAAAAAGGAGCCAAAAATGAACTCTTAATCTTCAAAAGTACGCGCGCTGTAATTTTTTGAAAAAATTATTTTTTCCACTTCCGCGCTCACTCCAAACCACCAGGCCCGGCATACGGGAGACGTTTTGATTTTTAGGGCTCCGGCTTAAGAGGGTTAATAATAACGCGAATATCCTTTCGTAAATATCATTATTATTATTATGATATGAACCATTCACTTTAAAATTATTTTGAAATATACGAAGCTCGTTTTTAGTTTGAAAAGGGGTAAATAATATTTTTTTCACGTTTGTAATAAAATTTTTATCAGCATCACATCATCATCATTTATATTTTCTTTGATTTTTTCTCGCCGTTCGTATTTTCGTTTAACATTTTGTAAAAACCGTATATTTTCAACTATCGATTTTAGTAATGATGATGATGATGATATAAGTGTATTATTAATATCAATCTTCTCCTCTGTTAATAAATTTGATAATGTGAATAAAATGTTATCTATTGCATTCTTCCGTTCCAATATGCATTCATTTATACGTCTTCGCTGATTTAAAATTGCGTCGTATATTTCACGTATGAGAGAAACGTGGTTTCCATCGTTTAATTTTCCAATATCATTATTATTATCGGCGATGATGATGGTATTATTATTTTGATCATCATTATTATTAGCAAGTAAAAAACGTTTTATGTTTTTCAATATTTGAATTAGAATTAACACATCACCACCACCATCACCGCCACAGCCGCCGCCACCGCCATCACCACCTTTCCTGCGTTCCAATTTGCATTCATTTATTATACATTTTAGCCGCATCAAAATTGTGCTGTATATTTCACGTACGAGATGAGCGTGGTTTCATCGTTTAATTTTCCAATATCATTATCATTATTATCATCATCAGTGATGATGATGGTATTATTTTTATCATCAAGTAAAAATTGTTTTATATTTTTCAATATTTGAATTAGAATTAACACATCATCACTTTTCCGTTTTATTTGATCTTGTAATTCAGAATGATGATTATTAAATTTTTCAATGCTATTAATTTGGTATTGTTGTTGCAGTTGTAACATTTTCTCCGAATTTGTTATTTTCCATTGTTCCCGTATATTTTGATAACTAAAAAATAAATATTTGAATATTAAATTTGCTAATCGAAGACCTTGGAGCCAATGAGGCGTGTTGGGAAAGTTATAGTATAATCGATTGATATTATTCGTTTCATACCCCGAAAGAATAGTGTTTAATAATTTAGTACACCTTAAAAAGTATTCTGATGAATAATTATTATCATCATCATCATCATTTAAAACATTTATACTATCACTGCTATCAAGAGCCTTACTTAAATCTTGTAATAATATTTTATACGTACATATTAAAAAATGATCAAAATTGGGTGGTATATACATATAGGGATCGGTACTAATCGTTAAAAGTTCTTTTATACTTGAAATATTATTAAAACAATCTTTCTTTATTAAATTTTTGTCTCGTTATCACTATACTATTCTTTACTATTTTTTTTTGAATCATAAAATATAAATAATTTATTATTAATGAATGATGATTACTTTCATTATGTTGTAAATCGCTTAAAACGATTAAATCATCGTCGTTATTTTGAGAAATAAATCTTATTAAAGAATATAATAATTCGTGGTAATGTTTGAGCGCCGCTTCGTAATTTTTATCGCGTAATGTTGTATATATGTTATTTACAATAGACATGATGATTTATACTAACGCCCCCCTCTTGATTATAATTACTTATATAACGCGAAAACCATTTAAAAAAAAAGTTTAAATCAAACTATTACTATTATTTCAATAAATTCGAAATTTTATTTTTATAATGATAATAATAAAACATGTTTACAATAAATTTTCAATTTTATTTTGAAAATATTTATTATATAAATCCTGTTGGCTAACATAATTATTATTAATTAATATACTTACTTTAGGACTACAATAATTACAAAGTGAACATATTATAGCATCATTAATTAAATTTGAATTAAACACATTATGATGATGATAATTTCCATCATCACCACCATTTCTTATCAAATTTCCATCATCACCACCATTTCTTATCATAGTGTCATTTAATAAATGATTAAATTTATCGTTATTGTCAATAGACATAAATAAATTATCAAAATTTATCGGTGACTCGATCCCTCCCTCCTCCTTCTTTTCATCGCTATTCATCAACGATAATAATAATCCATTTTCCCCATTTTCATCATCATCATCATCATCTTCATCATCATCATCTTTAGAAAGGGATAATAAATTCATCGTGGTGGCTGATGATGAACCAGTAGGCGTCGTCCTTCTTTGTCTTTTCACACCACTATCCATTAACAATTCTCCTTTCCTTTTTTCTTGTTTTCTATCTCTATTTAATAATAATCCTTCTTCTTCTTTTTTATCATCATCATCTTTAGATGTATCCATCATCATCATCATCATGTTTCTATCATCACTATTCAATGATGATGATAATAATCCTCCCCCCCTTTTTTCATCAACTTTAGTAGAGGAGGACATGGGTGGTGGTGAATCGTTCATCGTCGTCGTCCTTGTCCTATCATCATCATTATTATTATTCAATAATAATAATAATTCTTGTTCATCATCATCGCCATCATCATCATTGCCATTATTATCACTACGACTGTTAAAATAGGATAAATTCATCGCGGGTGAATCAGTCATCGTCGTCATCCTTTTCCTTTTCCCGTCATCTTTGGCCAAAAGAGATCTTCTTCTTCTTCTCTTTTGGTTTGCTAGTGGCAGTGGCGGTGGTGATGGTGAATTAATCATCCTCATTCTTTTTTCAACATTCGTTGTTGTTGTTGTTGTAGTAGTTTCATTTTCCAAAAGTCTTTTTTTATTATTAGGACCCATCTCCAACAAGTTGAAAAATTCACTCGTAGTAGAATACGATCTTGTCTGTATTCTATTATTTATAATTTCAATTAATAAAGCATATTTATCAATATCATTATAATTATTCAATAATGAAATTTCATCGATGATTTTAGTAATTTTTTCGCTCAAATTAGTTTCTTGATTTATTTTGTCTATTTGTAAAATTTGTCGTATCATATTGTTATCAACGAATGAATCGCTTTTTTCGTATTGTAAAATTTCTTTAACTTGACCAATATCAATATCTTTGTTTTGGTTGAAAATAAGTAAAAGTTTTGCGCTTAAATAGCTAAATGGTTTTTTTTTTTTTTTGTAATGGTTGTTGTTGTCATTTTTTATTTTTATTTTTTTTTAAATCATTCGCTAAACTTAGTGACGTTGATGTTATTCTTTCAATATGATAATTTTTAAACTCTTCAAATGTTTTTAGCTTTTTAATAATATCATCATCATCATTATTATGATGATGATATTTTTCAAAATTTATTTCTTTACTCGAAATATAAATAAAATTTTTAGATATATTTTGTTCGTTTATTAGAATATTATTTTTAAATTTATATGGTATATCAAAATCATAGTAACCAAAATCGTATATACAATTTTCTTTGATTAAAAAATTTCTATTTAATTTCTGTAAAAGGCATGTTACAAAATCCTTTTTTTGCTTTTGTGAAGCATTTTTATAAAAATAATAATAATAATAATAATATTCATTTTTATCATAATAGTGATTCCAATGATCTGAAAAGACTGAATCTCTCAGTATATTAAAAGGGAGAATGGCTGGTGGATAAATTTTTATAAAAGGTTGACGAGTGAGTGGAATAATCATTACATTGTCTTTATGCATTATGATGATGATTATAATAATATATATGAGTAATAAGAGTTTTTAAAAAGGATGATTACTACTACTATATATCTTTTTTTAAATTTAAAAAATAATCATAATGATGATGATGAAAGTTAAAGTATATAATTTATCCGAACCAGTTGATATAGATTATACTCTTAAGTATATTGTATCGAAACAATACAAGTGTAAAAGATTTCTCATTCCAAATGAAATGGAAAACTTAAATTTAGAAAAAATAAAAGAAATAGAGATGGCAAAAACAGGTAGATAGCCTTTACTTTGTAAAAAAATTAATTTGAATGATATGAATATTATAGGTCGATATAATAAAAATGGTATAAAATTTTATTTTGAATTTATTAATGATGATAACCATGGATACATGTTTATTTCATCCCTTTTATATTTATTCTATAAGGTATTAGATATGAAAAATATAAATATTAGAGACGAGGCTAATGATAAAATTAATCAAAATGTCATTTCGTTTCTGAAACAAATGGCTGAATCCGATTATAAAAACAATTTTAACTTTTATTCCAAGTGCGATTTTAACGTATATAATTATAAAAGTATAACTAGTTTATAATCATCATCAGCATCATCATATATTCACGTAAATATGAGATTTTTTAGTTACATTACTTTTATTACGAAAATCTTCACTACGCAGAATGAATTTTCCACCACTATTAGAACTCGCCTCTTTTTCTATCATCGATGCAATTAAATAATATTTAGGAGGAGTAAAATTATTATTATTATTCTTTGAAACATTGACATAAATGCGTTTATAAAATGAAGAAAAACAATATGGACAATTATTATCATTATTATTAAAGTTGTAATAATAATAAAAAAAGTTTTGGCAAATTATACAATATTTTATAAAATCCATTTTTTATATACCGGTAGAACCAAATCCTCCCTTTCCTCTTGTATTATTTCCCCTTTTATCATCGTCGTCATTATTATTATTCTCACCACCACCACTACTACTACTACTCTCTTCTTTTAATACTAAATCGGGACAAGTAGTTTGACATAACCTCGCATTAGCTAAAAGAGCGCCCGGTTTTATTACAACAGTCTTGTTTTGGGATGTATTCATTAAAATTAATTTATTCGCTACATTTTTTAATCTAATAGATTGTTTAGCTAATGTTTTATCTATATTAAAATATACATTTTTTTTATCATTTTTACGTAAAGAAATTTTCTTTACGATATACGGATATTCCTGTACAGAATTAGGAAGTAAAACAATCTCTCGATGATTTGTATTATAAATTTTTTCCATTTTGATCTTTTTTATTTTAAAAAAAACTATACCTTACATATATATATATATACGTATATTTTTTTTTATAAAAAAATTATGAATGACGATTATATTTACGTATTAATTGTTGAAGTTCGCGTAATAATAAATTATCTTCACCATCATCGTTATTATTATTATTAACTTTTTTCAATCCGTCATCATTTTTATAATAAAAATTATTATTATTATTAGACATTTTCATTCCATCATTATTATCATTAGACGTTTTTATTCCATGTCTTTTTAAAATGGCTTGCACTTCATCATCAACTCGCTTAATTTTTTGATTCGACGATATATTGGCAAATGGTGGCGAAGGAAATTCGGGTAGCGAACTTAATAAATTTTCTATCGTTGTGACAATTTCACTCCATATACCCGGGGGGAAAGATTCATTATTATTATTACTATTTTGAATTCGATCCAATTCTATTTCCGGTAGTGTTTCTGGAATATTATCATTAAAAGTAAATAAATTACTTATATTTATCGGAGACGTTATCGTCGTCGTCGTTGAAATCTCCGGTAAATGTCGAATAGATAAAAAACCATTTTCATCATCATCATCATTAGAAGTAGAAGGAAGAGGAATAGTAGTATTTTTTGAATTCATATTTTTTATTTATTCAAATAGTTTTACCTGTAAATGTACCGATAAATGTAACTGTATTCGTATCTTCATTACAAATGAGATATATAAATGGTCTATTTAATAAAAGTTCGGGGGGGCCACCATCCATCATATAACAATGCGCGCTAGAGCGTATACATGTACCCCTTTCGTCATTTTTAATTTCTACAATGCCTTCGTAATTCACATTTTCGATCGCACGTTGGTTATTTTTAAACATTTTATTAATAAACATTGGCGTTTCTATTAACGCTTGCATTTCGGGTATATGTGAAAATGTTTGATTAAAACTATATTTAACTTTGTGAATAAATTTGGGCATAGTAATACCGGAAAATGATTGATACGATCCATGTTTACGCATTACGTCTATAATTTGATATAGACTTTCTTGTGGCAATATGTTTTCTACTAATGCGCGTGGCGAAACTATCTCATGGGGAAGAATGACAAACATACTATTACGATCACTTCGGTAAGGTATTTGATACACTTTACAATCTAATGGTCCAAACATTAGAGACACACATTTAATCCGGCACTCTTTTATATAATGCATCATATCAATGTGAAACGATTCTTTAGGAGGGCCAGTATGGAAAAGCTCACGTTTGGTACAATCTGGATTAAATTTATAAAACCATTTATCGTCAAATCTTGATCGACAGAAAAATGAATATCTAGCTGAAGGAATACTATCTAAAAAACTGTATCCCCGACCATCCCCGTTCCCTTACCTCCGCCCATTCATTTATCTTTCTTAATCATTTACATTAAGTAGGTTTAGTAAAATATCGAAAATGACGTGTTTACCGAGTTTTTTTTTTGTTTTACCTTGTATACATAATCCGCATCGATACTACTGATTCTCCGGTACGAATACCAATACGATATGTTGAAAATTGTCAGTCGCGAGCTCGGCATCGAGTAACTCAAAAGTGCCACGTCTATCAAGTTCTAGTTGAGTGTTATCACTAGTGGCTAAAGATACCGTTTTAACTAAATTTAAAATACTTTGACCGTCTAAAATTGTATCAGACATATCATGACTGGGAATATTGGTAAATAATTGAAATAATAATTTGTTATACAAGTTATTGTTGGTCGTCTTATTCACCGCCGCCACCGCCGCTGCTTTGATCTTATTCATTGTCGCTTTTTTGATTGAAAAATGAAAATTGTCTTCATTTATTTTTGTTTGGAAATTAAAAAAATTATTTTTTAAAAATTTGTAATATCGTGCCTAATAAATGTGTACTAATAATAATTATTATTATTATTTTATCACATACAGATCATTTTTTTTTTCTCTCAATTAATTAATCGTCATATAACAACAGCAGCAGCAGCAGCAGCAGCAGCAGCGACAGTAGTAGTAATAGTAATAGTAGTAGTAGTAGCGTACATTTTTTTTTGGGTTTTTTTTTTTTTTAAAACCCTTTCATTCTCATTTTAGAATGTGCAATTGAAAACTATTATACTACTACTTTTTTTTTTTCCTCAGTTCGAACTATATATATAGATATATATTTTTTTTTTGCAAATAATAATAAATACAACAATGTTTATCATCATCATCATCTCATTATTATTATTTTTTATTATTATTCCTATTATTTTTTTTTTATTTAAAAAAATAAAAAAAAGGAATCGATTTCTTCTTCTTAATTAAAAAAAAGGAATAAGATAACCAATGACAAAAAGGGATGAAATTAAAAGGTTTTATACTAAGAAAATGAAAAGATATATTAAAAACTATAACAAAGGGTATGGGAATAGTTTTTTAGATAAAAATGTTATTAATTACATTTTTGAAAATAATATTAGCATCAATTAGTATTTCACACGGAGCGGATATGTGCGAAATTATCGACTTGTTCCGCTTTACATATCATTCCTTTAATGAAAGAATGTCATCATCATCATCATCGTCGTCATAGTCGTCGTCGTCGTCCTAAATTTTCTATTCGACGACGAAAATCATCATCATCGCCGTTGCTCTTAGATAGGCAAAATACGGGAAAATCTATACAAAAACGTCTTTTTCGAGATGATGATGATGATAATAATAATAATAATACCGTCACGGAATTGATAAAAATGTTAAAATTTTAAAAAGATTCACATTTTCAAATTTTTTTATACAAGTAAAAAAAGTATAAAAATGCGTAGCGAAATCAGCACAAATGTTTTTGAAAAACCATCATAAAATTATTTGCTCATTTGAAGATGAACAATATTACATTATTTTCGAACATAAAATTCGGAATAATAATAATAATTAATTTTTTTCATTTCATTTTAACATCGTCGAGGATGGAATCCACCGTTCGGGTATATTCGTAAATTAAATTGAACAAACCCTTTTCAATTATATGAAGACGGAGGAGTTTTGTCAGGTTTTTTATTTTCAAACGTTATCATCATTTTCATCATTATCCTGTTATTCATCATCTCATCATCCTGTTATTTTCATCATCATCATCATTACCGTGTAACAACGGTTCGGAAATAAAACTCTCGGAAAAATATTCGAAAGATCTTCTAGCTCGTAAGTGGAAGGGCTGTATGGGCAATGTTGGGAGGATAAAGGTAAGTAAATTAAATAACTGTCGGAAAACCCCACGACCTTTTTGCGAAATTGTTCCAACAAGTCGTCGTCGTCGTCATTGTTGTTGTTGTTTGTTGTTTGCCAAAGGCTTTTTATAAGGTAGTACGCTTGAAAACGATGATTATTATACGATATTAACACGACATTTTCCGGTAGATATTCGATGAATTGCGATAATCCTTCTGTTAAAGAAACGGCGGCGACAGTGGTGGCGGTGGTGGCAGTGGCGGTGGGGCTTTCTGGATCAAACAACGCGACGTTCTTTAATCTATTATTATTATTATTATTCGATTTTAACGACGACGACGATGATGATGATGATGATGACGATGATGGTGGCGATGGTGGTGGTGGTGGCTTAATGTGAATGGAAAAGTAATCACTTTTTTCTTTTCTAATATCATCTCGGCGGAATGTTAGTTGAACAATATCACCGTCTTCATCTGTAAAATATATTAAAAAAAAAAAAACCTGTAACTTTTATTTTTTAAGATAATAATAATAATTAATAATGTACTAGTCGTAGATAGGTGATGAAAATTTTTTTTGTCTGTTTGTTTGGGCTCACTTACTTATTTACTTATTTACTGACTTACTTACTTACTTACTTACCCCAAGAAGTAGTTTCGACTCCAAAAACGATAATCGTCGTCGTCGTCGTCGTCGTCGTCGTCGTATTCTTCATCATCATCATTAATTATTATTATTATTGTCGTTGTCCTCAACCTTTTATCATTATCATTATTAATTAATAAATAAATAAATAAATGGATACCATGCGGTGTGGTTGTACACGCGCAGAGAGAGAGAAAAAGAGAGAGAGACACCCTCTCCTCATGGGAGTGGGAGTTGTTTACTTATTTGTATACATTTAAGCTAAACGATTTTAGGAAAATTTAATACATCATTTAAGTAATAATACGAAAAAAACATTAGGTCTAATTACCATTTTTTCCTACCCATTAGACCTAAAAGGCCATTTTACTTAATGGTTACAACATATATATTATATATATATAGTGAATTTTGGTTCTAGAAGACAAATCCTTGAGAGAGGGTCACAAAATGGTTATACGTACGTATCTTTGCAAGAAACTCCCTCCAGAGTAACTATCCACTAGGTCTTCTTAGCATCGCCGCTTCACGGTTTCAAATAAAGGAACAAATTCCGATCCAACTTACCGTCACTCTCTCCCGTCTCGCAGGGAAACAAAAATCAGCAAATTACTCAAGAGACGAGGAAAAAGAAGCTTGAAATATGTAAATGGTTTACATTCAAGATGCAAAAAAGAGATAAAAACCTTGGGATATACTGTCCTTTTCAAATACTTGAGGGCAACAAGTAAAGATCAGTTAAAGCAGAGAGAGAGAGAGGAGAGAGAGAGAGAGAGAGAGAGAGAGAGAGAGAGAGATTACGTCTAGTAACTAGACTTGTTAAAACGTTCATAATGATGAAGTCTTGGCTTTTTGCTACAGAAGCTCGTCAATTTGTTACTGAAGAGAGAGAGAGAGAGAGAGAGAGAGAGAGAGAGAGAGAGAGAGAGAGAGAGAGAGAGAGACTTGTTAAAACGTTCATTGAGAAACTCAGGGATGAAATCAAGGCATTATTGCTACATAAACGCTTCAACTTTGTTACTGAAAAGAATATGAGAGAGAGAGAGAGAGAGAGAGAGAGAGAGAGAGAGAGAGAGAGAGAGAGTTACAAGGATTAGGATGTTTCAATGACCATCCGAGGAGACATCGTGTGCTCACGTATGCCTGGGAGCAGGTTTTACTGTTCATTCACAGTGTCCTAATGATTTTGTCTAGCTTTCTTTTAAACTCTTCCATACTGTTGCTGTTTACAACTTCTGGTGGCAGTTTATTCCATGTGTCACATATCTTGTATGCAAAGAAGTTCACACAATGAGATGTGTTGTATCTCTTCAGTTCTAGTTTCCATTCATTATTTCTTGTTTTGTTTTCTTTTAACGTAAATAGGTTACTGTCTTCTTTTGTTATGCCTTTCAGTGTTTTGAATACTTCTATTAATTGTCCTCGCAACCGTCGTGTTTCTAAGCCATACATGTTCAGATTCACTAGTCGTCTATGGTATCCTATTTGCCTGATGGATGGAATTAACTCCTAAACTATTTATGTCCTTTCTTAGTGTTGTTGACCAAACTATACTGCATATTCAAGTTAAGATCTAACTATTGATGTGTAGAGCTGCAGCACCGTTTCCTTGTTTCTGTATTTGAACTGCCGCTTTACGTATCCCAGTAATTTCTGTGCCTTCTTTTCAGCTTTTATGCACATTTTTGTAAATTTCAAGTCCTTGGTAATAATGACTCCAAGGCCCTCTTCTTGTTCTACACTATCTATGTCATTCCCAAGCAGCAGATAGATGGCATGAGGGTTGTTTGTTCCTATTCGTAACACTTTGCACTTATCCAAGTTTCTTAAACTTTCCACTGTATCTGGGTCTGCTGCATTTACACCTAGTTTGGTGTCATCAGCAAATTTGGCTATCCTGCTAGTTAAGCCTACATCGATGTAAATAAAAAAACAAGAGGGGGCCAAAGACAGACCCCTGAGGAACTCTGCTTGTCACATCTGCCCATTCTGATTCTTCACCATTTATTACGACTCTCTTTTCCATTAGTAAGCCAGTCTTCGATCCAGTCTGCCATTTCTCCTACAATTCCTAAAGCTCCAACTTTTGTCATTAGTTACTTGAGTGGAACTTTGTCAAAGGGCCTTTAGATATTCATACAATTGAGATACACTGTGCTGCTACTATATAGAGAGCTGTACCCTATTAGATTTCTGTTTTAAATCAAATGTGCTTATTTACATTTTAATACAAAGACCTTGGAATTTTTTTTTCCAGAACTTGACTTAGGAGTTAATATCTTTTATGCTTATTTGAAGGCATTGCCGCTAGATTTTTCACAATAATAATAATAATAATAATAATAATAATAATAATAATAATAATAATAATAATAATAATAATAATAATAATAATAATAATAATAATAATAATAATAATAATAATAATAATAATAATAATAATAACATGGAATGAATGAGAGAGGAATAACACCCCCAAACAGAGCAGAGGCTGGCAGACTAAGTAAGGAACATAAAGAAAAAGAACTGGCTCTCCACCCCAACAGAAAGAGAAGAACTGGAAAGGGAAATGTCACACACAACGAATTACACGAAGACGAACTGAGAGACGATGCCACAGAAGACGACAGGGATGATGAGGTATCAAACAACGACACACGAAGAAACACCGACGAGGTAACAGAGAGGACGGAATGGGTAGAAAAGATTAGACAATGGATGGAGCCAGATACCGAGAGAACAAAGATCCCCTCCATGAAAGCCTACAACACCAAGAAGTTAAGGGAGAAAACAAGTGAGGTCAATGAAATAGTGGGCATATCACACCAAACCCCAGTATCCCCCCAAAACAGAAATAAATAACTTGGCATCTGCAGGAGCAAGATTAGTAGCAGAACGATGGGGATTCGAACACCACACCACCACACAACCAACCCAACGGAAACCAAAACAGCAACCTCCTTGGAAAAGGCGCTTGGAAAAGCACATCATGGTGATGAGATCTGACTTGAGTAAACTGAAAGAGATGGCAGAAAAAAGGCTAAGAAGCAAGAAACAAGGGAGGAACTCAACGAGAAATACAAAGTACAAGAGAGGGGACTAAGCAACACAATAGATGTAAACAGAGGCTTAAGGCAAAGCACATAAGATCCAACGGTACATGACAAATGGAATAAGGGATACCAACAGAACAAAACTATTCGGAACCAACCAGAAAAGTCTATAACGCCAACTAAGAGGGAAGACAACCACCAAGAAATTCCTGAAGCCGAACCAAGTAAGAGACCGTCTGGGAAAACATATGGAGCAATCCGGTATCACACAACAAACATGCAACATGGCTCCAGGAAGTCAAGGAAGAAGAAAACATGGAGAATAAAACAAAGATTCACAGAGATCACGACAGACACAGTCAGGGACACCAAGCTAAGAAAAATGCCAAACTGGAAAGCCCCAGGTCCCGATTGAAGTCCATGGATACTGGCTCAAAAAACTTCAAGGCCCTACACCTACGAATAGCAGAACAACTCCAGCATTGTATCTCAAATCACCATGCACCCAAATGGATGACCACAGAAGAACATCCTTAGTACAAAAAGACAAGAGTAAAAGAAATATAGCCAGTAACTACAGGCCTATCACCTGCCTACCAATAATGTGGAAGTTACTAACAGGTATCATCAGTGAAACGCTATACAAATACCTTATCAGAGACACACCATCCCCCACAACAGAAAGACTGCAGAAGGAAGTGTAGGGCACAAAAAACCAGCTCCTGATAGACAAAAGGGTAATGAAGAACAGCAGAAGAAGGAAAACCAACCTAAGCATGGCATGGATAGACTATAAGAAAGCCTTCGACATGATACCACACTTGGCTAATAGAATGCCTGAAAATATATGGGGCAGAGGAAAACACCATCAGCTTCCTCAAAAACAAAAATACAATGCGCAACTGGAATACAATACTTATAAGCTCTGGAGTAAGACTAGCAGAGGTTAATATCAGGAGGGGGATCTTCCAGGGCGACTCACTGTCCCACTACTCTTCGTAGTAGCCATGATTCCCATGACAAAAGTACTACAGAAGATGGATGCCGGGTACCAACTCAAGAAAAAAGCAACAGAATCAACCATCTATGATCATGGACGACATCAAGCTGTATGGTAAGAACATCAAGGAAATAGATACCCTAATCCAGACTGTAAGGCATAAAGCTACCAGATAGGAGCAACATCAAACACATAGATGAGACAGGATACAAATACCTGGGAATAATGGAAGGAGGGGATATAAATTACCAAGAGATGAAGGACACGATCAGAAAAGAATATATGCAGAGACTCAAGGCGATACTCAAGTCAAAACTCAACGCCGAAATATGATAAAAGCCATAAACACATGGACAGTGCCAGTAATCAGATACAGCGCAGGAATAGTGGAATGGAGGGCAGAACTCCGCAGCATAGATCAGAAAACTAGGAACATATGACAATACACAAAGCACTACACCCAAGAGCAAATACGGACAGACTATAACATAACACGAAAGGAAGGAGGGAGAGGACTACTAAGTATAGAGGACTGTGTCAACTCGAGAACAGAGCATGGGGCAATATCTGAAAACCAGTGAAGACGAGTGGCTAAAAAGTGCATAGGAAGAAGGACTAATAAAAGTAGACGAAGACCCAGAAATATACAGAGACAGGAGAATGACAAACAGAACAGAGGACTGGCTCAACAAACCAATGCACGGACAATACATGAGACAGACTAAAGAACTAGCCAGCGATGACACATGGCGATGGCTACAGAGGGTAGAGCTAAAGAAGGAACTGAAGGAATGATAACAGCGGCACAAGATTGGGCCCTAAGAACCAGATATGTTTAAAGAACGATACGGAAATAACATCTCTCCCATATGTAGGAAGTGCAATACGAAAAATGAAACCATAAACCACATAGCAAGCGAATGCCCGGCACTTGCACAGAACCAGTACAAAAAGAGGCAAGATTCAGTGGTAAAAGCCCTCACTGGAGCCTGTGCAAGAAACATCAGCTACCTTGCAGTAATAAGTGGTACGAGCACCAACCTGAGGGAGTGATAGAAAACGATCAGGCAAAGATCCTCTGGGACTATGGTATCAGAACGGATAGGGTGATACGTGCAAATAGACCAGACGTGGACGTTGATTGACAAAGTCAAGAAGAAAGTATCACTCATTGATGTCGCAATACCATGGACACCAGAGTTGAAGAGAAAGAGAGAGAAAAAATGGATAAGTATCAAGATCTGAAAATAGAAAAGAGAAGGATATGGGATATGCCAGTGGAAATCGTACCCATAATCATAGGAGCACTAGGCACGATCCCAAGATCCCTGAAAAGGAATCTAGAAAAACTAGACGCTGAAGTAGCTCCAGGACTCATGCAGAAGAGTGTGATCCTAGAAACGGCGCACATAGTAAGAAAAGTGAGGACTCCTAAGGGGGCAGGATGCAACCCGGAACCCCACACTATAAATACCACCCAGTCGAATTGGAGGACTGTGATAGAGCAAAAAAAAAAAAAAAAAAAAAAATAATAATAATAGTAACAATAATAATAATATGACAAATGCCGAACCCGAACTGAGGAGAGAGAGAGAGAGAGAGAGAGAGAGAGAGAGAGAGAGAGAGAGAGAGAGAGAGGCAACGAACAGTTGGCTTTTACAGATAAGTCAAGCCATCAACCAAATTGACAGCATCCTAATTCGTGAAATCTGTCTTATAAGAAATGTCCAATAGTTTGAAGAGAAAGTGGGCGTGAAGGGGGTGTTAATAAAGGAGAGAGAGAGAGAGAGAGAGAGACGAGAGAGAGAGAGAGAGAGAGAGAGAGCTGCAGTCTCTATTTCATTTACACGTACATGGTTAAATTTTATCTTAAGGAAACACCGGAATTTAAGAGGTTTGCCGACTATAGATGCATTCTGAGTTATTCAGTCCTTTTTCATCCCATTGTTAACAGAAATATAAACCCAACTAAACTCAAATCCAACCCCAAAAAAGTTTCTTCTCCACAATCGAGTTTCCTGTATAGCGTATAATGCTGTATGAAAATCTCAGCCATGGCCCGGTGGTGGCCCGTGGTGTTGGCACCTATAGTGGTGACAGACGCAAGATCATAGCTTACCTTAACCTTAAATACCAAATAACTACTGAAGCTAGAGGGCTGCAATATGGTATGCATGATGATTGGAGTGTATATGATCACCATGCCAATTTGCAGCTCTCTAGCCTCTGCAGTTTTTAAGATCTGACGGACAGACAAATAGCCATCTCAATTTTACAGAAAACTAAAACTTGCTGTAACCCCTCCAACTCCTCCACTGTAGCTTCAACTTATACTGTTGAATAACTCAAAACTACTTCAAATGTAAGCAGTCTTGGGAATTCTGAATCATGTTTTATCATACTTAAATATGTAACGCTAATCCTTATAGCTTGTATTATTTAGAGCAACGCATTTTAGAGTTCTGTATCCCATTAGAAAACCCTCATTTTTGGGAGATCTAAAGATCCAAAGTCATCAAACCCGGATAAACGAAATTCCTTGAACAAAGGAAACTCCTTAAATAACTGAAGTCATCAAACCCGAACAAACGAAACTCCTTAAATAACCGAAGTCATCATGCCTCAACAAACGAAACACCTTAAATAACCGAAGTCATCATACCTGAACAAACGAAACTCTTTAAATAACTGAAGTCATCAAACCCGAACAAACGAAACTCCTTAAAGATCCGAAGTCATCAAATTCAACAAACTAAACCTCAGGTGCTTTGAACGATGCGGGGCGACAAAACCTTAAATTTAAATTCGAAATTCTTTTATTTCTCGTTCAGACTTTAATGCGCTCAAATAAGTACAAGGGGATTTCGTCGCCGCAGCCAAACTGACGGCAGCAAGATTCGAAACATATTTCTGAAAGGTTTTAGAATTAAAGATGTTCCCGATTAGATTTCGTTTACAGCTCTAACTGTGGTGATGTATTGCTTCAGCTGACGTTGGTGCCTGCTGACAGCTGAGTCAGCTGGTAGGCGGCAGTCTGGGATCCCATTGCGGAGACCTTGTGATTCCCCTATTGATTTATGGTTACTAAAACTGGCGTCACACGGACCTTGTGAATGGGATCCTATTGCACTTTACCTTTGGATGCTAAATACTGCTAAAATTAAAATACTTGAAAGAACATAGCCATTAAACAGGGTACATAAAAATGTTCAGTACTTACCAGAGATGACTAAATAAGAAAAGTGATTTTCGTAACTTCTCTTAGGGACGACTGCGCATTTCTTACATGATGAGCCTCATGTAATTGCCTGCGAAAGATCAATTATATTTTGTTAGTTGTAGATCATGCATTCTATAATCCAAATTATTTATTGAAAAGATGAATTTAAAGGTATCTTTCTATCGATTATCTACTTAGGATACTTGATTTAGACGACTCTTTGTTGCTAGCATACCATCTGTCATTTTTGTCACAGAAGGTTCCTTTCTATTATTTCTAAATTTACCACACCGAATAATTTCTCCAAACTCACGAACAGCTGATGTAACAAATTAAATATTATTCCATTCACCGTCCCTCAGAAGTTACTATTTCGACAGAGCATTTGAAGTACATGGCCGTATGCACATTATTGACAGCGCGTCGCCACGTTAATCAATCAATATATCTTCAGAGATAAGTACTCCCCTGGTCTTGCTACATTTCGTCTTCTGTTGTTATTAATGAAAATTGAAAAATAAAATAGTCATGTACTCTCTTCTAGCTCTTTATTTATCTTCATGAAGTATTTTCTACACTTTTAGGTATTCTAGTTGTTGCTGGAACAACAATTTTTCTTACTTATCGAGACGTCCATTTGAAGTCGAATTATTTTTGTTTATTTGGAATATTTACTTTTCCTACTAGTTATTATTTGTCAGGTATGCTCATTTGCAATTCCTCAGTTACAGAATGGTTCCTTCCCCATCAGTTATATCTATTATCTTAATTTTACTGTAATCCTGCAGAAGAATTCCACACAGATACCGTTTGCTGATACAGTTTTTTACTGAACAATATATGAAGGTGAAATGATTTGAAAACTTTACCGAAATAATTTGAGGAATTTACAGAAATAATTTGGGAATTTTACCTTGAGAATGTGAGAAATTTACAGAGATAATTTGACAAATTTACCGAGATGACTTGAGATATTTGCCTTGATAATTTGGGAAATTTACAGATAATTTGAGATTTACCGAGACAATTTGAGAAATTTATCGAGATATTTGAGAAACTTACCAAAATACGAAAAATTTTAGGATAATAATTTAAGAAATTTACACAGAAAATTTGAGAAATTACCGAGGTAACTTGAGATATATATACCTAGATAATGTGAGAAATTTACAGAGATCATCAGAGATATTTACAGAGACCATCTAAAAATTTACCGAGATAATTTAAAAAATTCATTTAGATAATTTGGGAAATTTACAGAGATAAATTGAGAGATTTACCGAGAAATTTATCGAGATAATTTGAGAAATTTATCGAGACAACTTGAGATATTTACCTGGCTAACGTAAAAAATTTACAGAGATCATCTGAGAAATTTACAGAGATAATTTGAGGAATTTACCGAGATAACTTGAGATATTTACCTAGATAACGTGATAACTTTACGGAGATCATCTGAGAACTTTACCAACATAATTTGAGAAATTTACCGAGATAACTTGAAATATTAGCCTAGATAATTTTTTAGCCTGATGTCTTGAAAACCTAACTAATTATATGGTACTATGTCCTTGACTTCGAATTCAGAAAATGCTTGTGATTAAGTACTGGATCAAAAAGAGGAACTGGGATTAAAATCTGGCGTCACATAGATTTATCAGGAGACAGTAAATAAAAGAATGAACAAACTTTCACCTCTCCCTGGAAAATGAAACAGTGACAGCAAAAGACAACCATTAATCAGGAAGAAATTTTTCTTTTTAATGTTCGTAAATATAAAAGAGCACTATGAATTAGGAAACCACATCTGAAATTCACACCCTTTATGCATGAAGATATCGCAAGTGAATGTATTATTGCAACTAAAAACGTTGCATATTCTAAGAGTTTTTCCTACATACGTCCATCATTTGCTTTCGCAGTCGTGTAGAAAGTGTACTTTCTATCAAAGATCTTTCAGAATTGGTGTCATATTCTAGAGCAACGAGGCCATAAATTCTAGCTCATTAACTGCTCGCCAAAAGGCCATATTTCAGAAAGGAATCAGTGTTGAAACGTTCACATTTTGGCATAAAACTAGTTACGTCATTTAATAAGTACGTCAAAGTCGCTCACCTTTTGACAGCTGATAAACGTTTTCATTGGTTTCTGCCACTCCAGTATGATCTAGATAGTGAAAACGCAACGAGTGGTAGGCAATACACAAAGAGGCTTCAGAACATGAAATGTGGTGAAGCTTCATGATTATTGACAGTTACAGAACTCGGTAAATAATTATGCATGCTAGTGAAGTAAATAACCCAAGAGAGAAACAGCTTGAACAGTAAGTGAGATTAAGCAAATTAGCAAATATCTCATCTAAAAACTTTTACTTCAATGCAGACCGCTTAAATCTTTTCAGATGTGGATCATTTACTCTTATAACGCATCGCCGACACTAATTAAAGAAAGAAATTATGAAGAAACGAGGGCAATTTTTGGCGGCACGAACGTGTTTGGGTTATTTCGAGATCAACTAATGATTTAATTTTCCTTACGTAGACATCGATATATATCTAGATGTTTTGTTTTGCATGTCAAATAAGCTTGGGTTCTTTCCTCGGTGTAATATAAAAAAAAGATTAATTTCCAGTGTCAGTTACGTGGTCAGTTAAACACATGACTTCAAGTGTACACACGACAAAAGGACAAACTTAACAAACTTGTCTGTAACTGTGAGTGCTGTGACGGTAAAGGGATACTCTGCTGGAATCAGTTGGAGAACCTGTTGAAGATCAATAGTCATCAAAAATACCATATTGTGATGACGCCGTAAAACTTGCACAGCCAACGTCTGTATCGATGATGTGTCAAGGTGAAGGCGCTTATTATGGAATAACTTGACAACAAAACTGTCAGAAATGTAGACAGCGAGAGTAAGACACAAGATACTATGAGGAGTTGGCTGCCTGTAATAGGCTTAGAGACAAGTGCTGATATTCATTATTTAACAAGTCGTGTTGATGGTGCTTCACGGGGAAAATTTCTATCAGGAGGTGTTGTGAAGAACACATTCATATTAAGTTAGTTTGTTTGTTTGTATGGTGTTTTTACGTTGAATGGAACCAGTGGTTATTCAGCAACGGGCCGAACGGCTTTAATTGACTTCCGAACCACATCGAGAGTGAGCTTTTATCACCAGAAATACACATCCTCAACCCCTCAGCGGAATGCCCGAGAATCGAACTCGCGGCCACCGAGGTAGCAGGCCAAGACCTTAACGATCACGCCACTGAGGCGCTACTTTCATTTTAAGAAATAGGAAAATACTGATTTAGTGAGAACCATGCTTATGAAACCAAAGTGGCTCCCTGGAGATGATAATTTCTTCTTCGGTGAATTATTGGAAAGGATTCCCATGCAAGGCGACAATATTGTTAAAACACGGCACAGAAACATAGGTGTCTCTATGAAAAAATGAGTTCGGGATGCTGTCACTGTAGGACTGTACGATCAAATTAGTTAATCTAGTAAGAAAATTGTTTATTGTAATAGGTAAGCTGTATTCCCCTTACTGTAAAACGTAAAATACCTTTTTATCTTTTATTTCTTTTAGTATTTCCGACTTCCTTTGCACAATAAAAGAAATAAAAACTGTACTTCCCAAAATGTAATAAGACAGAGTGCTCACAAACAGAGGGTATCTCAGGACTAATAAAAATTGGGCAAAATCCCCATCTCTCTCTCTCTCTCTCTCTCTCTCTCTCTCTCTCTCCTTCTCCTCATCCATATTTTCCTTCACTGGTAGCGCAATGGCGTTATTGTTATTACGCTTATGTGTACCCTTCTTCAGTTTATGTATCCTTATCCGTGTTACTATAATACGATTCAAATTTACATAGTCTCACACACAAACTAATATATATATATATATATATATATATATATATATATATATATATATATATATATATATATATAAATATAATATATATATATTTCTTCTCCAATTTTTCTGTATTGTGCTTATACTTGCACTTAATTATATCAGTCCCTTGCCTAACCTTATTTTTGTCTTGTTCATCACGTATATGTTGGTATGGTTATCACGGGTATTCATACACTTTCCAGTGAATAAATGGCGTCACTAACCTATGTGTTGTGACGCCAGTTTTAGTGAACGATACTACACAGACATACCCACACACACAAGCACACATAGACATATCAAAACAAATTATTATTAAGAAAAACGAAAAATATCAGTTTTGCCGACAGAGAGAGAGAGAGAGAGAGAGAGAGAGAGAGAGAGACTAATGATATATCAAATAACATTAAAGCATAAGAAACGAAGCCATTCATGTTCTAGGAAGTGGCTGGGAATTAAAAATAGAAAAAAACAGGCATCTCGCTTTTGTGCGCTTTATTACACTGTTAAAGAATAACAAAAAAATCATAAAAAAAAACTACCCTTTCGAGAAAGCGCAACAGACGCTGCAGAAAACCCCTTGCAGAATTGAACGCGCTAATATTCCCTCGCCATTGTTGCCAGCGAAGTTTCCATTGTTTCTTCAGGGAAACGCTTAATTAAATTACGTTGCCTTTTGTTGCCTCATTGAGTTAGCAAGGAATATGAGTTTGCATGAAAGGCCAATTGTGATTTCCGCCACCAGACTTAAAACTCTCATTCGCAACGAAAAAAATAGCGTACTGGCAATAAAGGCGGACGATTGTGCAGTCAGGAGAAGAAATTCTTGCGCATATCTGGCAGTGAATATATTGGGGCTACACGGGAGCTGCCCTAAACCAAGATTAAATAAATAAAATGAGTAGTACAGAAGACTTGCAATTGGAAAGAAGAACGAAAACTATACATAGCCATAATTCTGATGGCTAAAATGTAAAGAAAGCACCAAGCAAGAAAGATAACTAAATTGGATCACTTAGGTATAGTGGCACACGCTCTGGCCCATATATATACATATATAATATCTATATATATAATATATAATAATATTATATTATATAATATATATATAATCTATATATATGTATATTTATATATATATATAGAATATATATATATATATATATGTATATACTATCTATTAATACAATATATATATTATATTATATATATATACATATATATATATACATATTATATATTAATATATTATATATATTATATATCTGGGAATAATTTAATTACATTAATCATTTGTGAAATAAAAAATGTCTTTGTTTCCTCCTAATGAATTGTTATTATAGGAACAAATTGGAAAGCGAAATAATTATCAAAAATTATGAAAACGACATGTATTAAAAACTAAAAAATGATTGATTGAATTATGAATGCGTGAAAAGTACTTATTTGATATATTATATTTAAATAATTAAAGTTATACATAATGAAATAATATAACAATAATAAATCATAATATAACAATAAAATTCAAATTATATTCCAAACGCCGGATATAAATTTATGGCCTTTAAGCCTTACAATCTGCACTAAATATAAATGTGGGGTAAAAATACTGTTACAAAAATTCGCGAAAATCTAACTATAACAATAAAAAAAGTAGTTATTTTTATTACAATTTTATAATTAATAACGGGGGAAATATTTGATTATGGAGATAAGTGAGTTCTACAAACGATCAGCGGTACAGATAATATAAATTTAATGACATTATTATTTACATGTGGAATAGATATATTTATTTAAAATATGTATATTATTAAACTTGTATATGTTGTGATATAATAAATATATATACCATAACACAGTCAATATTTAATAATATAATGTATTATTCGTAAAGAAGGTTAAGGAGGGTTATAAGATTAGGAGAAAATAAATATTATTATTCTATATATAGGGAGCTGCTTCAGAATGGATTATTACTCAATATCCAATTTATCTCACTTACCATTTCTACTTTATATTCCCTATATAAAATCATAAAAGAACATTAATTATGCTAGATAAAATAAAGGAAATAAATAATTTTTCTATATAATCTACTTCCTATCATCACTATAAGCTAATATTTTTGCAATAAATTACCCTAAATTAATTATTATGGGTTATTTGATTTTTATTAGATAATACACTTTTTTAAACAATATATAATTATTTAAATATAGTTGATACCCTACCCGTAGGACGGATATATATAGATAGATAGATATAGATATAGATATATATATGTAAGTGTTTACATAATAAAAATATGGAATGTTAGTCCATATATATAAAAGTCTAAAACTAAAGAGGTCAACCAGATTGCTTGCAGGAATGTGATCAGACTAGAGACGCTAAAGATGACGTATACCATAAGTATGTAGGCTAAGATAACATGCCGTCACCTGTAGTCATTCAATTGTTTATAAACATTAGTCCAAGCTCCCTGCTTGAGACAACTACCGCCTACGTGATCTGTAGCGTGTCTCATTTGATTGTGTGTTCGTATGAAACTATGTCATTGTATGTATGTTCATATGTTCGAACTACTGTCTGTTCCTTCATAACTTGTAACAGAGATGGTAGACAGCAGAAGAGAGTTAGCTATCGTCATTAGAAGACCGGTACCTCTTTACCTAAGCTTTATCATGTAGAGGAATAGGATTAGCCATCATCATTGGCAGAAGCGATCAAGCTATCGTTATTAGAAAGACTTGTACAATCATACCTGATCTTCACCATGTAAAACTTCAGAAGAATATATATCTATTTTTATATTTCGTGTTTCTACAAGAACCTCACCGAACCATGAGTTTAACACATCGTCGTAAAGATAATGCCGACTTCGTAAGTGATCTACAAAACCCCAGACACTCCATTGAAGATGGAAGTGCAATACCAACCGACTTAGCGTAAGATTATCGCTAGTCTAACATTACCTCATAGGGCGCCTTATCCTACAAGGCACAAGCCCTAATATTGGTGGCCAGCGTACCAGAAGAACTCTACAACGTCTACGAAGAAAAACCAGAATAATAAATCATGTATCATAGAAGTCAACGACGACGGAAGCAGCAGATTCTTCAAGCAACCTAGTATCATCGTTAGTGAGCGACTTCAGAAAACAATAAGAACTCTTCAACGACGACGAAAGCAACAGATTCTTCAACCAACTTAGTATCCATCGTTAGTGAATAACTTCAAGAAAGAAACAAAACCGACGTGTCTTTTTCCTACGACAACGCAAGCTTCGTCTCTCATTAGAATCATTCAAGAAAACATCGTTAGTGAGCGTTTCCGGCACTCCAAGAACAAACCGAACGCGTCTGCAGCATCGGATCTTTCAAGGGCTCGAATCATCGAAACAACGCGCACGGGGGGAAACTGAAGCCAAACCAGGTCATCGCTAAATAGAGAAGGAGGACCAAGGCGTGTGTCGTTATCGGAACACCGTGACTTCCCACAAAAGCAAGCTAAGTACAATTTTTTATTCATTTGGAGTAACTTTGAGTGTTTCCTTTGCAGGTCGAATTTCGTTATTCCTGTGGCTGAAGTTACGAGACATTCTTAATCTTACTTTTTTACAGAAATTATCTACATCATTGAGATTTCGCTACTGCGAGTTTTTTATCTTTGAGTGTCTGTTTCCAGAAGTTCTACTGAAATATCATAATCATATACTATGTTAATTTTATCATTTTGGGTGAATTATTAATCCCTTACGTAACAAATCACATTAAACAGTGAATATGCGTTTACGCAGTGGACGTCTGTATTTATACAGATGCATGGATAGGGTCGTTAAGCACCGTAGTGATTAGAAAACACACAAAAAACAAGTGGAACACCCGTACAAATCTATATAAATTAGAGGTAACACTATTTCGGGTCATGACAATAAATGCTCCTTTGCAAAGTCCCGATCGCAGTTTTAGCCTTGAGTTTTTTGAGTTATATAAAATATCGAACCTCAATGACTCAACTTAACTTTAAAAACAATATGGCTGGATTGCAAGGAATAACATGTCTGTAAAAAACTTTCATCAGGCTAAATGCGCTGACCAGGATCCCTCACTATTTCAAATTTTAGCAAAGAATGAAGTACAAACAGTTAATATGGAATGCAGTAGTGATAACTTGTCTTATTAGTAATCGCTCAGTTCCTAATAGTTCGTCATTTCATTGCTTATACGTAACCAGCAACAAATAATGCTAAAAAACACACAAATACGTTGCCGATGGTAATAAAGAGAAGGATCCTAATTATTACAAAAAGAAATAGAAACAGTAGCCCGTTCAGAATCAAACAAGCAAACTCGGTGACTGTGTCACCTAGTCAAGCGGTCAAGGTCAGTCAAAACTGCCGACGTTTTCAAAGCAAAGCAAATTCCACACAATAAGCGACTCTAGCAGAGTGGGGAAAAGCGATGTTGGTTCATACATACCGATATCTTTTTGAATTAAAAAGGATTTTTCCTATGAAACACACGACCGTATAAAGTAATCACAGAGCAGGTTTTCGTTTAATTTTAATACATTAAGTTATAATAAAATACTGGTGGATTAAGCCCAACTGTACGCGCCGTAAAATTAGAATATCTTGTTTTATTTCTTTAGTAAACGTAATTATCCTGTATTTACGGACTACTGTCTGTTGTTCGAACTTCCCTAATGAGAAGTCCGGATAAGCGAGCGCTTACAGATACCTCTATAGTTATAAAAAACATTGATCTGTATCTAGCGTAATTGTAAGATTCATCTAGGGGTATACAAAATATTATCTTACATCCTGCAAAATAAAGGCGTGTTTATCAAAGGAAAATCCTATAAACCTTCAACGATAGTAAATCCGTTTGAACGAACAAAAATGAGACAGTTAATCAAATAATAACTTATATAAAGGAACTATACATTTGTCTCATAAATCGTAACATTGTTCAAATGACCCAACAGAATTCTCCCACAACCGCAGTCGTACTTTGCACGCAAAATCTCGAGAAGCATGCACCCTCGAATGTCTTAGTGCGTGTAAAAAGACTTTGCTGGGAAATGAAATTTTAATCCTTCCCGACACTCTGAAATATAACGATTTCCGCGAACAAAGCCCTAAAAGTATACATATCGTGGATACGGAAGTTATTAAATATCGCATTTTTTATTGTTGCTAATTTTTAATCACGCCCAACCAGTCGTGGATGAATCTCTCTGATAATCTATCTAAGTAATAAAGTCATTCAAGCAGAGGTGATTCAGCAGAATTTTTTTTTATCTTCTACCTGAATACCAGGAAAGTTTCTCCACTAGCGAGTGATCTCTGGGAGAAAAACGGATGTCATTGAAAACAAAACACGGTCTAAGGACAAACATAAAGCTATTTACGTACCTTCGTATAGATTCTCAATGAATGAAATTTTAAAATAGAGATAAATGACGAAGTTGAAAAATGTTAGTAATAGGAGCCATTAGGAAATCAAATAAGCCCATATAATTTTTTCCCTCAAACGTCCATGCCATAAAAGATCGGACTTGGCGTATCTGCGCAGATTACTGTCGCTTAAACAAGGAAACGACTTCCGATAGTTTCCAGTGCGATGTACCGACGACATCTTATCTCTGTTAGGTTAGAATAAATTTTTTTTTCACCAACTTGGACTTACTTAAATGCTTTTTACCAGATACCATTACCTAAGTGATTGTACCTCATACACCGTTTTCAGCACACCCAGGGGACATTATCAATTTTTACGTATTGCCTCCGGCTTACGTTGCGCCCCAAATTACAATATAGTGTTTGGAGACTTTTTAGGGGATAACCTACATGCCTATATGGATGATCTTGTAATCTTTTCTAATACCTTAGAAGTACATTCACATAAAGTAGAGCTAGTGCTACAGAGACAAAGACAAATAATCTCAGAGTAAAATATCTAAATGTGAGTTTTTTAAAACCGAACATGTTTTATCTAGGTTTTATGTGTCTAGTCAAGGTCTTAAAGTAGTCCATGGTAAGGTGTCGGCTATTCATAACTTTACGGTACTTATTAACGTAAAAGGGGGATACAGCACTTTTGCGCTGTAGTGGGTATTACAATCGTATGTAAATATGTAACTCTTCAATCATGACAGCTCCTTTAACAGATCTTACGAAGAAGAGCGTAGATTTATTATGGTCTGAAAAGCATCAACAGGCGTTTCGATATCTTAAAGCGGAAAATGCAGCTTACCTAACTTAAAATCCCTGATTTAAATAAGGAATTTTTTTTTATTGCAACAGGACGCCTCAGACCAAGGGTAAGAGGGATACTACTTCAGTAATATGATAAACAGTTCTTCCCTATAGCTTTTATTCACGTAAACTAAA
>NC_087209.1:92276717-92321717 GCF_015104395.2 Macrobrachium nipponense | reverse complement strand
GCACACAATTAGATTAATCACTAAAAAAATATATTCAAACTTCTGTACTATGCCACGAATGAACTGGGGATTCTCTTATGCAGGAAGTATAAAATACTTCAAAATAAAATAAGTACAAAATACTTGAGAAACGTACAAAATAAATACTTGATAAAAATAAGTATAAAATACTCGAGAATCGTAAATCTAAATTACTTGATAAAAATGAGTATAAAATACTTCAGAAAAGTAAATATAAAATACTTGATAAAAATAAGTATAATATACTTGAGGAAAATCCTCCGGGGAAAAATAAAAATAATCATTTGCGCACGTCATATGAATTTTGCGGTAGAGAGAGAGAGAGAGAGAGAGAGAGAGAGAGAGAGAGAGAGAGAGAGAGAGAGAGAGAGAGAGAGCGTTGCTTTTTCTCGGGCTATTTTGTGGAACCTCTTTCTCGAGGAGTTTATGGAAAGTTAAATCCCTTCACTTCATGAAAATAAGAAGTTTTAACTCCCAAGCGTAGTCTCTTCGAAGCACAAAGAGAATTCCGGAGTTTATTATCATCTACATTTGTCGGTGCGAGCACACTGCGGTTCGGCTAGCGCCACAAATTACTTACGTACTTACTTAAATAAAAACATACGAACATAATATACACACACACAATAACGTATATAACTGTGCAAACATACACACACACATATATATATATATATACATATATATATATATATATATATATATATACATACACATACATACACATAATATATATATATATTAATATATATATATATATATATATATATATATATATGCTTAAAAAATCACAGTAGATGCAACGTGACTCCATTAAATAAGCGAATACCACAAGAAAATGAAATACAATTGGAGAGAAAGGTCTCAGGTACACAACTAAAATCAAGATGCCAGATGGTTATTGTCAAAAGGGTAAAAATTTAAAAAGAGATAATCCAGGGGATTATCGGATATCACACGTCACAAACCTATACAGATTTGACCCAATAATCGAAACTTACAAAGTATCTTTCCAGTCCAAAACATGTAAAAACTGAATATATTAATTTTGTTGCTGATATTTATCTACAACTTTTTTCATTATGAAAGCATCAAGCTTAAATAAACCAAGACTTAAATTTAGAACATTTCTATTATTTGACTTGATGAAACAAGATTCGATGATATTCCTGTCAACTGTGTCATTACATGGGATTAAGGCTCTTGCTTGACTCCAGTTAATAGGATGATCTAATCTCTCATATGTACGAATAATGCATTCGATATTTGCCCAGTTCTCACAGAATATTGGTGCTGTTTGAGACGTTGTGAAAGAGATTTACCGTTCTGTCCGTACTAGACTTTATCACACTTTTTGCAAGGAATTTCATATATGCAGCCTGGAAGATCTTTAGGAGAATTTTTGATTACTAAACTCTTGACATTAATATTACTGAAAACAACATTTATGTTAAAAAGCTTTAAAATTCTAGGAATATCTAAATTCAAGTTTGTCATTAGCTGAATAAAATGTTTTTCTAGCTCTTTTCCATGCTCAAGTCGATGTTGTCTCTTTATTTAAAAAAGATGATTTACTTAAATATTTGGAGGATGAATTAGAACGTCATGACATTCCCTTAACTGTAGCAAACCTCATTTGTCTTATAAGGTTATGTATCAAAGTTAGTAAATTTTGTTTTAATGGGGAATTTTTTGTAAAAAGTTTGGCATGGCTATGGGTAATCCCTTATCTCCTGTCCTGAGCAATATTTACATGGAGTTTTTTGAGACAAAACTGTTACCAAGAATTTTGCCCCAAAAAGTTATATGGTTTAGGTATGTGGATGATATTTTCTGTATTTGGCCAGTTAACGAAAATCTCCAGGAATTCCTTAATAATCTCAATAATTTAGTCCCTTCTATAAAATTTACTGTTGAGGAAGAAAGAAATTGTAATTTGAATTTTCTTGATGTAACTGTCCATAGAAATGATAGATATTGCACCTTTTCAGTCTTTCGGAAATCAACTAACATTGCCTCTTGTTCATTACTATTCCAATCACCATCAAAATGTTAAATTCTCTGATTTTTCTGGGATGTTCATAAGGGCTTTACGAGTCTGTAGCCCGCAGTTTATTGACGCTGAAATTTAAACTATTTATGATATTGCATTGAAACTGAAATACCCAAGGACTTTTGTAGATGTGGCATGGAAAAGAGCTATAAAAACATTTTATTCAACTAATGACAAACTTGAATTTAGTAAGCATAACATTCTACCTATGATGAAAGATTTTTAGATATTCCTAGAATTTTAAAGCTTTTTAACATAAATGTTGTTTTCAGTAACATTAATGTCAAGAGTTTAGTAATCAAAAATCCTCCTAAAGATCTTCCAGGTTGCATATATGAAATTCCTAGCAAAAAGTGTGATAAAATCTATTACGGACAGACCGGTAAATCTCTTTCACAACGTCTCAAACATCACCAATATTCTGTGAGAACTGGGCAAATATCAATATACATTATTCGTACGTATGAGAGATTTAGATCATCCTATCAACTGGAGTCAATCAAGAGCCTTAATCCCATGTAGTGGCACAGTTAAAAGGAATATCATTGAATCTTGTTACATCAAGTCAAATAATAGAAATGTTCTAAAATTTAAGTCTTGGTTTATTTAAACTTGATGCTTTCATAATGAAAACAAAAAAGTTGTAGATAAATATAAGCAACAAAATTAATATATTCAGTTTTTTACACGTTTTTGGACTGTAAAGATACTTTGTAATTTGCGATTAGGGTCAAATCTGTTTAGGTTTGTGACCGTGTGATATCCGATAATCCTGGATTATCTCTTTTAATTTTTACCCTTTTGACAATTAACCATCTGGTATTCTTGATCTAGTTGTGTACCTGAGACCTTTCTCTCCAATTGTATTTCATTCGCTCTTTGACAATGTCTGAGTAAAGACGAAAGCGCTTGGATTTCTGACTATCATTTTCTGTGGTATTCGGTTATATATATATATAATATATATATATATATATATATATATATATATATATATATATATATATATATAGATATATATATATATAGAATGTGTGCAATTTGCTCGTCCGGATCTGTTTTAGTTAGACTTGTCGGATATTTTTTCAGTTTGCTCTGCAATATTGTTCGATTTACAGAGCTCTGTTTCCTCATTCTGGGACTTTTCAATTGAAAACCGGCATTCTGGGAATCGCGAATATCTTGCTGGCTTAGCTAGCTCACAAATTTTGCTGTGTTAGAAAATTCTACCAATTTGGCTGTATCTCTCTTGAATCTTTTATCACAGAGGTCCGGACTTTCAACCTAAACTACTTTGGATGGTGATTATTGTTCATGCAGCTTTCTGTATATATTCGTCTGAGCTCTCTCAAGAAGTGTGTGGACCTAATTTCTTATCTGCTGATAAACTGTTGAGGATTAACAGTGTCCTTTGCTAACACCGGTTCAATACCAAGGCCTTAGGCCTTGGAAGGTAATCTCTTAATATTTTTATACCTCTTAGGGAGGTAGCGCCATAAGTGCACTTCATCTGTTGCACTGTAAGCATTACTAAAGTTTCTTTGGAGCGTCTCTTCGGCCCCTTACTACAACTTTTTTCATTCCTTTACCTGTACCTTCATCCATAATCTCTTTCTTCCTGTGGCCTTCAACCCTGTCCCAACAATTAATTCAAAGCGCAACTGCGAAGTTTTTCCTCCTGTGACACCTTCCAGATCTTTTCACTGTCAGTTGCCGTTTCAGCGCTGAATGACCTCATAGGTCCCAGCGCCTGGCATTTGGCTTAAATTTTTATTCTAATCTTCTAAAGGTTTGTCCAAGGTATCGTTGAATTAGCTGTTTGCCTCTTCTTCTTTCCTACCGTTAGCCCAATATTAAGGGGTCGATTGTCTGATGCGCCTTCGGCCATCAACGGCATCATCAAGCATGGTTTATTGTTTGGCCAAGGGGGTTTTTATGAACCCATGCCCTTGCTGTCATTAACCAAAGTTATTGGCGGTGGGCCTAGCTTTTTACTAAAAAATACGACTGCAAGGAAACAGTTTCCACAGTTATTAGCAGTGGGCCTAGACTTTTACTAAAAAATACGACTGCAAGGCAGCAGTTTCCACAGTTATTAGTACTGGAACTAGAATTTTACTAAAAAATACGACTGCAAGGCAGCAGTTTCCACAGTTATTGGCAGTGGCCCTAGACTTTTACTAAAAAATACGACTGCATGCCAGCAGTTTCCACAGTTATTAGCAGTGGGCCTAGACTTTTACTAAAAAATACGACTGCACGGCAACAGTTTCCACAGTTATTGGCAGTGGGCCTAGACTTTTACTAAAAAATACGACTGCAAGGCATCAGTTTCCACAGTTATTGGCAGTGGGCCTTGACTTTTACTAAAAAATACGACTGCACTGGCAACAGTTTCAGTTATTGGTAGGGCCAGACTTTTCAAAAAGTAACGATTGCAAGGCTCAGCGTCAGTTTAAGGGCAGGGCCTAGACTTTTACTAAAAAATAAACAACGCAAGGCAGCCGTTTCCACAGTTATTGCAGTGGCCCTAGACTTTTACTCAAAATTATATGACTGCATGCCAGCAGTTTCCTTTCCCCAGTTATTTCATAGGCTAGATTTTAATAAAAAAAAATAACGAACCTGCCACGTTACAGTTTTCACCAAAGTTAAAAAAATGCAGTGGGCTAGATACTAAAGCAAGGGCGACTTGTAAGGCAAGCAGTTTCACAGTTATTGGCAGCGGGCCTAAACTTTTACAAAAATTACGACTGCAAGGCAGCAGTTTCCACAGTTATTGGCAGTGGGCCTAGACTTTTACTAAAAGGTAAGACTGCAAGGCAGCAGCTATCCATTTAGTCGCCTTTTACGAAACGCAGGACCTACGGTGGTAGAATTCTTAAACCCCTACCACAGGATTAGTTGAATTCGCTGTTTACCTCATGCTCCACATATCGAAAGAGGTAACCAGATCAATACGACGAATCTCAACTCATCCCTAACACATTCGCCGAGGCTGGCAATCTGTGCTCCTCACTAGACATCAGGGTACCACATCAGACATCCAGCCTGAAATCGAAGCATTAAAGATCATACATTCCTTGGAAATTTTGAAATCCTCGCAAGGCCACTGAAATCAAAGTTCTAAATCTAAGCGAATATGTTGAACAAATGGACACGATTTAAATAAATACCAGGTAGGTTTCTTTATCCAATACACTGTTCCTCTTCTTCAAATATCCCATTTCATGGAAAGAATGACTAAGACCTTGAAAGGAAAGATATTTTTATAGGGATTTTCTTTATTTAGATATAAAAATAAAGTTAGGTTTTACAATAGGGAACGTGGGCAATGAAAGGGACAGTGGTCCCTTATCACCAACATAGTTGTGGGTGGATTCAAAGGGAGCAGAAAAAAGACGTTGAAAGGTATTTTGTTGGCAATGTTAGATTTCTCAGAATAGAGGAGGGAAAACCCGGTCGTGCGGTGCAGATAAACATATTCCCTGTGTTGGTTTTCTTACGCTCTTACTTTAACTGTTTCCCTTGGTAAAACCTTTGAGGTATATATATATATATATATATATATATATATATATATATATATATATATATATATATGTATATATATATATAGTATATATATATATATATATATATATATATATATATACACACACAACACACATAGACACACACATAAATATGCTAATATAAAAATTTTTATCACAAAGTGATTTATAAAATAAACATTAAGCTACAAATGTCGGTTATTATCGAATTCAGGTTACGTCGGGAATATCAAAGAAGGGGAATTATTATTAATTATTTTTTAGGTGATAAATAAAATGGTAATGAAGAGTCTGGAACACTCGACACAGTACCATTCCGTGTTCGTGTGTATGTGTTTTTGTGTATATGTATATATATATATATATATATATATATATATATATGTATATATTTATATATATACACATGTATATATATATATATATATCATGTATATATACTATATATATATATATATATATATATATATATATATATATATTTATATATATATATATATATATATATATATATATATATATATATATATATATATATATATAGTATACATATATATGTGTGTGTGTGTGTATGTAAGTCTATATATGCGTATATATAAACATACACATGATAACTCTACGTAAGAAACTTTACGAATAGATAATAAACGATCACCTTGTATTTGGTGCCGATAATAGAAAAAAAATACTGCTCTATGCTGTTATACAGTTATACTTTTTAACTAAGAAACTGAGATATGCTTCATCGTTAAAAAAAATACCATAGTTATCAATTATAATTACAATTATTAACATTGGTGTTCAGAAATCAGCGTTTTTCAAACCTCAGTTACACGACGGAACTTTTCGTAGAAGCAACTTCTGTAAAAATTGAAAAAAAAAATAAAAACTTTAAACCATTTTCAAATGTAAAACACGAGGAATATTTTTTTTTGTCTCTCTATCATCCCCCCCTCTCTCTTTTCTCTAGGTCCTTCCCCTTCTACGAGAATGATAACACCCCCTCCCCCTACCCCCTTCCCTGCTTATGTAAATGCTAAGCACTCGGGAGCTGAGAAGAAAGAAATACTTTATTAAAACAAATGGCAGCATTTGCCCAAAGGAGAGAGAGAGAGAGGAAAAAAAAAAAAACAGTCGCTAAAGCGAGGAACTTATTCATTCCGGAAAATTGCAGTTTTCTTTTTTTTTGTGTGTGTGGACCTCATAATGATATTATGCAAGTGTTTTTTTTAAAGGAGAACAAAATTCTTTATCTTACGACGTGTTTGTTGTTTTGGGAAGACAACTTCAAAAGTGTTTTGTCCACGAGTTATTACGGTCTATCTTCTTAGTATCGGTGTCTTTTTTTTTTTTTGCGTTTAAGCTATATTATCTCTCTCGCTTTACAATGTATGTATGTATGCGTGTACGTTTTTCCTTATAACATTTAGCATTAAATAGGAGAATCCAGATTATCGGTAGTAGACATATATATACTATACATACATACATTATATATATATATATATATATATATATATATATATATATATATATATATATATATATATATATATATATATATATAATATATATATATATATATATACGCAATCATGTGGTAGGGGTGTAAGAATACTAGAAAGACAACTGCTGCCTTGCAGTCCTACTTTCTTAGTAAAAGGCTAGCCCACCGCCAATAACTGTGGAAGCTGCTGCCTTGCAGTCTTACTGTTTAGTAAAAAGATAGGCCCACCGCCAATAACTGTGGTTGATGGCAGCAAGGGCATGCGATCGTAAAAACCTTTGCCAAACAATAAACACATGCCTGATGTTTTAAAGTAAGACATATGAGGCAACCAACCCCTTAGTGTAAGGATAACGGTGGGAAATAAGATATATATAAATATATATATATATATATATATATATATATATATATATATATATATTTGTTACGATTGTTTATATTTTGTAGAATATGATTTGCATTAATCATATGTCCGAGGAATAATTGTTCTGTACTCTATAATCATTAAGTATGCTACCACTGTCCCTTCAGTCTCGAGACTCCTTGCTGAGTCTCGTTTTCTGTTACCTCCTTTGGCTGTATAAATGCATATGTCATTGGCTTTAAGACTACGGGACCTTTAACCCCTCTCCAGCTGATCTGTGGGTGGTAACTACATTTAGTTTATTTTACATACTTGAAGAGTGTTTGTGAAGTGATTATTTACAATTGTTAATTATTCGCAAGTTTTTCTTATTTCATTTGTATGATTTGTACTGCCGTTATTTATTAGTAACTTGTTGTTATTTGTGTAATTATTAACTAATATATTTAGCATTTCATTCATATTTAATTTACGTTCCTTATATTCTGGTATGATATAAATTGACTGTGGGTGTTTGTGTAATGACTCCTCTCCTACTAGACTAACTCATAGGAGATCGTTACATTTTGGGGCCTGACCGGGATTACGAGTTTGCTGTTTTCAATAACTATTAGTTGTATTCGGAAAGTGTTTTATCATGTTAACTTCACAACACACGTCTGTATGTAGAATAAACTGCTTTTTCGGTATCAAATATCAGGATAATGTTTTTTCGTAATCTGTTTATTATTTTTCAAATAAGTTTTTTTAAACTAAATATTTTCATTGTTAACTCTTACCTACTGCCCAATAATTTTTCGGTTGAACGTTTAAAATTGAGTGTAGCTTCCCTAGTGTTCGTCTGACTGCTAATCCCTTCGGTAGATTAAGTTCTCAGTCATTTATGCCGTGTTGTGTCTTAGCAATACCTTGCTCCCGATAGTATTGGACTAGTTAAAGTTAAAAGGGCACTTCGTGTAGTTCCTTGCTCCTTGTTTGACTGTTATTAGGGAACAAACTGGCAAGCTATCTTTTGTTGTAGCGACCTAAGCCACGTCACTATCGTTAAAGTAGTTGTTTAGTCTGGACTAGCGGTTTGTTTCCCGTACAAACAATTGGACTTCACATGACAACGCTTTCGAAGCGTCTGAAATTTGTTCTTACGAGCTGTTTCGTCTTTAATGCTTCATTCATACTCATACTCGCATATGGAAATTTTATTAAACGTACGTATCTACCGAATAAATGTAATTTCGTCAGAATAATTTCGATGTTGCCTATTAGTCTTAGTGATTTTCAGTGTCATTGATAAATTTTTCACTGATTAGACTTCGACCAACTTTGATATGTTCAATTTCCTTTACTACTCATAACTATTGCTTGTATACCCTGGAAACTAGTTTGTGCTTTTGCATTTTAATGACTTAACTCCTGAACTCCTGATATTTTGTATCGTTAGAGTAATAATCTCCGAAATGCCCTTTTGAATGTATCAGAATTTGTAGCAAACCCTGCCGGTGAACTTTTTCAGCTTTCTCAAGCTAAGAAGGTGGACTTGCTGTCCCTTGCTAGTCAGCTTAGTATTGAAGTGAGCCACACAGCAACTTAAAGGTCCAAATTCTAGACTCTATTTTGGATTACTATATATGATGAGGATGTTTTTACTGAAGAACAGGTAATTAACTTGAGGTCAAAGCATAGTAAAGTAGATAAAGAATTAGAGCTAGCTAGAATACAGTTAAGATTAAGGGAAGTTAGCAAAGAACAAGAGGATTACTTTCTCGGAAGAGTTAGAGGAAAAGCAGAAGCTTTTGGAATTGGAATATAAGATTAAAGAGGCAGAGTTGAATAAGAGGTTGGAAGAGGAAAAGGCTAAAATAGCTGTAGAAAAGCACCGTGAAGAATTTGATATTTCTAGTTCTCGGCCCATTCATTTTGACTTGTCTAGAGCAAGAAAAAGCTTGTGCCATTTTTTGATGAGAAAGACGTTGAAAGTTTTTTTTCATAGCTTTTGAAGATATTGCTGCTAATCTAGAATGGCCTGCAGATCAGTGGTTATGGTTAATTAAACCCCAATTATGTGGCAAAGCAATTCAAGTTGTATCAAATTTAATTGGTGAAGGTTACAATGTTATAAAGCAGAATATTATAGACGCTTATGCTATCACCAGCGAGGGTTATAGACAATAGTTTCGGAATGCTACTAAGACTAACTTCTCAAACATTTCCAGAATTTGCTAATCAAAAGCTTAGGTTATTTAAAAAATGGCTTGCAAGTGAAAAAAGTCGCAAATTTCAATGAATTAGTTAATCTAGTAGTCTTGGAAGAATTCCATCGGAGATTACCACCACCTATTTCGATGTATATAGCTGAGAGAGAGGTCAAAGATCTAATGAAAGCTGGAAATCTTGCTGATAACCATAGCTTAATCATAGAGTAAGCCTAAAATTCCTGATAAGTCTAAAGATACTGATGGTAATGGTGCAGCTGGTATTAGCTCTTGTGCTTATTGTAAGCAGCCTGGCCACACAATAAGAATTGTACAAAACCAGGTTGCAAAGTGGACAATCAGTCTATAAGGTATCCCAGTCAGTGGTTAAGAAAACTAGTTTGCATTGTGCTGTTGATCAGATAGATTATTCAAAGAATTTGTTTGCCATGGCCTTCTCAATTCAAAGAAAGTATCTATACTAAGAGATACAGGGGCTGCTCAGTCCATAATACATAAGAGTCTTGTTCCTGATCTTAAATTTACTAATGAACATGTAGTTGTTTCAGACTTTTCAAGTCGTAAAGTATTGCCACTTGCTGAAGTAAACCTTGATTTGCCCTTATGTTTAATGAAACTGTAAAGTTGCTGTCACTGATAATGAATTTCCTGTTAATGTAGATCTTGTCCTCGTAATGATTTAGCGGGTAGTAAAGTAATGTTGCATTTGATAATTTATGATCCTGAGAGCAAAGGGGATAAACAAAGAGTCACAAGGTACTAAGCCTAAGGATTCAATTTGTGTAGTAACTCGCTCAAAGAAATCTACTGATGAGCAACCTAAGAATGTACCTAATGTTTCTATTAATCATTCAAACTTACCTGATGTTTTAAACCTTTCTAAAGATAATTTTGTTAAATTACAGCAGGAAGACGGTAGTTTGAGTAATTTATATGAAAAGCTGTTTCAGAAATCAGATATTGACAAAGTTCCTTGCTACTACATCGAGAAGGGAATACTGATGCGCTTGTTTCGACCTTCTAAATTGTCGGCGAAAGAATCTTGGGCAGACTGTGAGACAGGTTATAGTTCCATTTTCACTAAGAAGTAGATTCTTGAAATTGCTCATTGTGCCGATTCTCATTTAGGGTAAGTAAAAACTTATCAGAGATATCTTTTAATTTCTACTGGCCAGGAATGAAAAATGATGTTAAAAGCTTTGTACAGTGTTGTCATATCCGCCAGATAGCGGGAAAGCCCAACGAGGTGATACCACCTGCACCATTAAAAACTATTGCCATTCCACATGAACCATTCAGTAGAAAGTTGTTATAGATTGTGTGGGTCCTTTGCCCAAAACCCGTAAAGGTAATCAGTATCTGCTGACTGTAATGTATCCCACCACAAGATTTCCAATTGCCATTCCTTTACCTAATATAGCTGCCAAAAAGACTGTAGAGTCTAATTAAAGTGTTTACTGTCTTAGGTTTTCCTAAAGAATTACAATGTGATGGGAGGGGAACAAATTTCAAAAGTGAGGTTTTCCAATCTGTCTTGAAAGAGCTGCATATTAAAACAATCATTTTCTTCAGCTTATCATCCACAGTCTCAGGGTGTGTTGAAAGGGCACATCAGACATTGAAAGCCTTCTTGGAAAATATGCCTTGGAATCTGCAAGAGACTGGGATGAAACCCTGGATCTCTTGATGTTTGCGATACGCAGTGTTCCAAACGAATCCCTTGGAGTTCTCCGTTTGAAATGCTTTTTGGTGAGAAAAGCTAGAGATGTGCTAAGAGTTGTTAAAGAAAATTTAATTGGTGAGGTTGAAGTAGTCACTCCTGTAACAGTTTCTAAGTATTTGCAAAACATGAAAGACAAATTTTGACAAAATTCATAAATTTGCCCTTCAATAATCTGAAAGTTTCACAAGAGAAAAATGAATGAAAATTATAACAAAAAGCTAAGGTGCGAAAGTTTACAGTTGGTGACAATGTTCTAGTATATTTTCCAATTCCAGGATCGCCATTAAAACAAGTTCTCTGGACCATATAAGGTATCAAAGTGATAAATAAACTTAATTATGTTGTCTCTACTCCTGACAGGAAGAAGTCTACCCAGCTAGTTCATGTCAACCTAATTAAACCTTACCATAAGATTTCCCCAGTGTTAGTTGATAGCAGTGTGCAACCCGTGAAGTAAGTGTGCAACCTTGTGGAGGAAGTACTGAAGACTACAATGAAAAAGATAGCCACTTAGACATGAATACTTCATGGACAGATTTTTCCAACTCTGATATTCTTGCTTCCTTAGATAAGTATTTTGAACACGTGACTTGTGAGCAGAGAACGCAATTGCAGAGCCTGGTTACGTAAATATGAAAGTGTGTGTTCAGATATTCCTGGTAACTGTAATATTGTTTTTTACATGATATAAAGCTTCTCCCTAATACCTTTCCTATTCGACAACAGTACTATCGTATTGTGGGTGAAAAAACTACAGTTTAATGAAAAGTGAAGTTGAATATTTACTAAACAATGGATTAGCTTCCCCTAGTTGCTCACCTTGGGCTTCGCCTTGCATTTTAGTTGTCAAACCTAATGGGAAAGTAAGGATGTGCACAGATTATAGAAGAGTGAATAGTGTTACAGAGAAGGACTCTTACACTTCCTAGAATTCAAGATATCTTAGACAATATAGGAAATTGCAATTATTTAACTCAAATAGACCTCTTAAAGGGATATTATCAGATTCAGTTAACTGAAAATGCTAGAGAAATCAGTGCATTCATTACTCCCTTTTGGCTTGTTTCAGTATAACGTTCTTCCCTTTGGCATGTGTAATGCCCCTGCAACCTTCCAGCGTGTGATGAATGAGTTGATCAGAGATCTTGAAGATGTATATGCCTACTTGGACGAACTTGGTTGTTGCAACAAGCAGCTGGGAAAAACATTTTGAAACATTGGAAAAATTGTTCCACAAACTTCACTCAAACAATCTGACCATTAATCTTTCAAAATCTTGTTTGGCAATGCCAAGTTAACTATTTAGGTCATGTAATTGGTAGTGGTTCTGTTGTACAGTTGGACCAGGTTTCCCTGGTACACCTTCTCGAGGGACTTCGAAAAATTATATGGTAACAGTGTTACTGAGGGGATGGGGGGGGGGGGGGGGGGGGGGGGGGACTCTTCCTCTCTTAGCAAGAGTTCCACCAATAAGCTCTGGAATTCTTTCAGTGGGAGGAGTCCATTAGGTATGGTTGGAGAAACACACACACACACACACACACACACACACACACACACACACACACACACACACGAGTAAAAAAAAAAAAAAACAGAAATCTGAGCAGGGTATATCGCTGTAACTATGATTACTGTCTCACTTTTAATATAAGTTTGTTTATTAAGATTCCATTTAACTTTCGTCTAAGTCGTTATCTTACCACCGTGTCTGTTATTATATATCGGTCATATTCATTACGCAATACTTAAAATTGATCAACATTTTAGTTATATTGGTATTGGAGAGAATCACGAACATCATAACAGGATATTTTAACCTTATCACGTAAGCCAAGTTTATAGTATCAGTTGCAGTGCGTTTCCTACCAATAATATAATAGGAAGCTATAAAGAGAAGCGCAGCAACACTTCATTGAACATACCCAAAAACTCTGAGCATGTTTTAAGTGTCCGACACCTTAGCTTCTCTCTCTCTCTCTCTCTCTCTCTCTCTCTCTCTCTCTCTCTCTCTCTGTCTCTCTCTCATATTAGCTACTTTAAAGTGACATGTCATCTAGAAATACCACTGCGCTAAGTATGCAGTTTTGATATGTCATTAACACCCTTTAATCTTGACTAAACTAATATATGCATATATATTTCTTCGGGGGGCGGGGGTAGTGGTGTCTGGGATAGAGTTCTTGTTGTTAAGCCGTCTTACAGGTTTTGGAATACTAAAATGTAATTCAAACTGACAAGCTTCTTGCTTTTGCTGTACCGATGTCCTCAGCCTGGCTTTGCGTGGACGAAGTACTAGATATGCTCGTGGATAGAGTGTATGGCTAACGAAAAGCTCCACTTGAAATATTTTCTTGTTTATCGTTAATGCCTGCGTGTTTTTAGTGTTTATCATAATATTATAGTACTGTAGATTTTCTGAATACAACAACATTTACAAGAAGAAGGATTGGGTTAAACTCACTCCTCCACTCTCGGTAAAATACAATTTGGAAATACCTGGAAAATGAAAGGAGAGGAGGAGAGAGAGAGAGAGAGAGAGAGAGACTAGACGTTACTGAGGAATCAAAATGGAAAACTACTAGGGAGGGCAAAGAAAATTTCTACAACGTGTAATTTGGAAAAGTGAAGAAAAAACTCCCCAGACTTGGTGCAAACTTTTAACCATTCCCATATGGTAAACTTAATTCGTTTGCCAATGATAAACAATTGTTGATATTCAGAGGTTTCATGTATTCATGGTTGGGTTTGTATTCCCTCTTGAATATACTGTAGAGGTTATTCCCTACACGCCGTTCATTACAATAATTATTACATGATATGGATAAACATATCTACTTGGCTTATTTTCTAATATATTAATTGTGATACATGTTTTAATGTCATACGGACAGAAAACCAAATTACGTTTCGCTTATATCATTTGCGTGAATGAGGATAAGGAGGGGGGGGGGGGGGGTGACAGGGGGGACGTATCTCTATTGTTAAACAGCCCCTTCAGTCATTTACGTTTCCATTGTGGAAAGAGTTATTTGGAGAAATGTAGTTTGATGATATTGTCCTAGGGTCTCTTTTTAGATAATTTTTTAAGAAAAAAACAGGATAGCGAAATTCCCTTTAGATTTTGAACTCCTTTAGAATATCAAATTCAGCTTTCTAATAATTAAATTATAATAATCATGACCTGGAGCTAAACGATATGCATAGGTCTGTTTACTTTTTTTTTTATATCATACGACATGGAAGTTCAGCGGAAGCCATGGGGTAATCCAAATATACACACTCAATTTTTACATTTATTTTTAATATTAGTGAGAAGTCCAGTCACCTTCCTTCTAGATCACCTCTTGCAATCTGTTAGGCATAGAAGATTCATGGTTTCTGACGATCTATGGTCGGTTGTGGAAGAGTTTCCATTGCGTTCCCAGAGGTTCATAAGTTGATCTGGTCTCCTCTCCCTCTCAGGCTCCCAACATTTTACCAAATTAGCCTAAATATTCTCAGTGAGGTTCATGTCTGTATCCTTACTTGGCCAGTCAAGCAACTGCAGATCCTCTCGACCTTGTAACCATTCCTGGACTATTCTGGCCGTATGGATGGGGCAGCGGTCGTGAATGAAAATGACAGGAGCAGGTGGAGGAATAATTCCGCTGTTGAAGTTAAAGAAGTTAGAAATCCTGAAGAATTTCAATGTATTTTTCACCAGTGAGCCTCCACTCTAATACCTGGTGATATCATCCATTAAATGTAAGAAGATCCAGCCCCACACGTTTTTACTGTGACATGCCCATTCCTGGTCACCTCCTAAATTTCTTCTGGAGTATCTGAAGGGAAAAAATATAATTTTTAACAATTTACGCTTTGCTTTTCGTAATACGGAAAATAATTCTATATCGTTTGGGGAAATAAAATGCTAAGTAACAACCCTTGCAATAAGTTAAGAATGTTTATTCATCTGCAAGGATTAATACTTATAATAGCATTAACTTTGATCTGCAACAGTCCATTATGATATGATATTCTTTAATTCAGTAAACAGGCTGTACTCTATATTATAAGCTTGCCTACGTGATTATTGATAACATGAATATTGTATTTGCTTAATGCCTGAGAGCTGGCCATAGTAGAACTAATGGGGGGTTTTCAATGAAGAATTTTTATTTTCACACTTCTCGTGGCAATATAATTCAATTAGCGGAAAATACATGGTTATTGACAAAATTATTATCTTTTGATTATAATATTACCCTTGCTTATAATTATTATAGTCTGACTGTATTAATGATTTTAGAAACTCGCCTTATATTACTCGGTCTTCAGTTATGTATTCTTGCCGTGAGTCTGCTAGTAAAAGACCTTTCGTCACTGCTACGACTCGAGACAAAAATTCCATATCCTCCCCACAAACCGTTGAACGAAGGCAAGCCTATCAGCACGATGCCGAGAAATTCCTTCTTGGCAAGAATTCTATGAGGTATTCCTGCCTCATGCAGACGTCTTCGCACCGTTATAGCCTAAACATTTAATGCCAGACGTTCACAAATAGCAATAGTATTGGTAAAAGGATCTTCTAATGCTGCTCCTCGAATGTCGTCGTTGTCCTCAAGGGTGGTCATTCGTGGTGGAGGTCTTCGAACTGAAATACGTAATTAACATGCAGATACCTAGATAATCAAGATTAATTATAGATTTGTTTACTTATGGGAAGGAACGCTATTTGGTATTCTGGGAAGTAAAGAGAAAGAATCACTATTAGAGTTCAACAGGACCAAGGCAACTGTAATTTATTTTTCATAATTTCACGGTTTTATAGGGTTTTTAGTTCAAAAAATTAATAAATAAATGAAATAAATAAATGCTATCCAAAGTCGGTCAATTTCCCAGTCTAAGCTTGCCTCCTTTTCCATTTATTTACTGTTATAGGGGAGACGTCAAGACGCTGTGCAACAGCACCTATTGAAAGCCCACTTTCTCGTAAAGCGACGATCTGCACCCGGAGAACAATATGTTGCTGTTCATTAGGAGACTATAACGAATACTACTAGCAGAGGACAGAAGCCCTATCAAAATTTATACAACACCTCAGTCTAGCCATGATTGGGTGACAAACTTGTTAGCGTGTAATAGAGGTGCTGTAGCAGTGATATCGTTATCACCGAACAAAGTGATATATTAAATCACACAATTACTGGGACTGATTGATTGATCTTAGGTCATTACTTTCATTGATAACGTTTAAAATTCTGTATGTCTTCATAATGGTAAATTGTTAATTGTCTGTTTGAAACACTGTTTACTAAAGGTGGTGCTGTTCCTCTCTTAACGTGAATTCCACTAATCAGCTTTCGAGCTGGTTTAGTGTATAAGAGGTTGGAGGAGGCAAACTTGTAATAAGTATTAACCCTTATAGATGAATAAACATTATCTTAATGCAAGGGTTGTTACTTAGCATTACATTTCCCCCAACGATATATCATTATTTTCCCTGTTACGGAAAGCAACGCGTAAATTGTAAAAAATTCAGATTGTTTTCCTTCAAATACCACCGAGGAAACATTTACGAAGTGGCCAGGAGTGGCTTGTAACCGTAAACGTGTGGGTCTGGATTTCCTTACATGGTATATGTGATATCACCAAGACTGAAGGGTTTCACCAGTGAAAAATACGTTAAAATTCTTCAGGATTTCTTCCTCCCTTCACTTCACCAGCGGAATTATCCCTTTCCACCTAGTCCTGTCATTTTCATTCATGACGGCTGCCCCATCCATACGGCCAGAATAGTCCAGGAATGGTTTCAAGGTCGAGAGGATTTGAATTGGTTGACTGACCAAATAAGGGTGCAGAACCCCAAAGATCCCGAGAAAGATAAAGTCGATTTATTAAAGATTGAACAATTCCCAGGTGCCCCGAGAGAAGCCGAAGGGCAGTGGAAAAATCACCGAATTTCTAATCGGTTTTCTCCCATGTATACATAAATTTTTTTTTATTTTTTTCCCATTATTTTTATGCTCATCCATTTCGTATGAAGTAGCTACTGTCGCATATCTTATGTAATATAAGCAGGTTAGGGGTAATTACGTTTGATTTATGTATTACAATTAGAATCATAATTACCTGACATGTTATCGAATTACAATTACAATTTCAATAATACTGAAATACAAAACTCAAATATTGGAAAAAATTTTCACAAAACTTTTTGTACAAAAAAAGGAAATAAATGGAATAAATATTTTTTTTGAATTGGTAGCTGGCTTGTTAAGATTCTCCCTTAATAATATAATAAATAAATTGGGTAGCGACTCAAAACATCTCTTTATTGCATTTGGTTAAGACGAGTTCGCGAAAAGTAAGAGGGCTGCTCTAGGATAACAATTTCAAATAAAGTAGTTTATTATTTAAACTTTTCAGTTACAATTACAATTACCATTAAGTATGAATAAAAAACAACCGCAATTACAGTTAACTTCAAAACGTGTAATTAAAAACATTTCAGATAAATGACAATTACTCCAAGCCTGAATAAAAGGTAATGTTTATTTGTAATTGGTAAAGCTCTCTTACTGTGGGTTTCACGGACAGTGCAGTCACGTTTTTGGTCAATAACACTGTAATGAAGACTGGTACCAGTACGAGATTTTGCTATAATTTTTCGGTATAATCAAGGCTTTAACTCTAATGAATGTCCGGTAAAAATGCTCAATTTTTATTTGTAACATATAGAGCAACTATAACCAGTTACCTACTCAAACCAATCTGTAGGCAATTGGCGGCTCTCTCATTGCTAAAAAAAAAGTTGAAAAGTTGCGTGACAAACGGATTTCTGCCACCATGCCGACAGTTATGTTCCTAGGCGGCCATCTCTTCTCCACCTTCGTAATACAAGCATATGGCTGATGCCCTCAGTCCAAATGAAGATTGCGAAGGAGTAACCAACACAAGGTATAACAGTAGCTTTACCATCAATCACAGTGTCTATTGTTCTACTACTCCACCATAAATGCGGATATCTCTCACTCTAATAATTATAATCATTTACTCCTAACCCAAGTCAGTCACTACAGAAAGAAAAAAAATTTGACCTTAAGATAAAAATAGTAATAGCTACTACTACTGCTGCTGATGCTGATGCTAAGAATAATAGTAAAACGGCTAAAAAAACATTCTATATTACTGGTTATTATTAATAATTAATTAATATTGTTCCCTTGTTTTCAACGTAGATCAAAAGTAATATATCCATGCCTAAGGTAAGGTAGTACAGTACGGAATTTGCACGTTTTTTCCGTACCTGAACTATACCGTACCGTACTTTGGTAAACTGTTGTTGCGTAATTCCGTACCGTACACTAGGCATAAATATCAACCGTGCCGTACCGTACCGTAATGCAGCCTTGCTGGCAGGTAACAACCGAGTGAATCGTTAGATATAAAACAACATTTAAATTAATTATTATTAGAGAAATTAAAAGATTGGATAGATAAAAAAAAGTACTAAATATACTTAAACTGAAGTAACATTCAGAGAGAGATAGAGTGAGAGAGAGAAGGAAGGGGGAGGAGAGGTGAGGGAAGGAAGAGAAAGGGGGTGGAAGTGGGGGTGGAGGGAGAGGGTAGGCGAAGTTTTTTTTTATAATGTGTTCATATCCATTTCTGGCTAATTGAGTCTTTTGCCTCTTCGTACAGGACAAGTGTCTATTCTTTATTATTTGTGATTCATGATACTCTTATAAATTACGGTACTGGTGTAGTATATAGCAAAATCTCGTACTTATACGTATCTCAGTTACAGAAAAATAGGTTAGAGAATTCGCGAACACTTTTACCGAGCTCATTTTACGAAGCAGGGCTCAACGAATATTCAGTTCTCAATGTAATTATTAACAGGAACAATAATTACGTGAGCATATTATATTTAACAGTAGTATCTTTATTTCATACCATGGTGATTATGATCCCTATTGGCTAATCCTACAATCAAGGAACGATGTAATGATATATGAAGCATGGTATTGTTTTACTCGACTCGCAACAGAGTCTGTATCCCAACGGAGGTGAGGTCGTCAGCAGGATTTTTAAATGGGTCAGACTTCAAACCACTCACCATGAATCGAAGGGACACAAATCTGGCGCTGCGAGGACGAATTGTCACTTTATGCGACAATGGCTTCTCGATACGAGCCATTGCACGTGATGTTGTTGTGTCCCCCACCATGGTACAGTTGTGGATAAGAAGGTGGGAGGAGAGTGGGAACTTGAACGACTTGCTTAAGTTGTTTATGCTGAATGATTGGTGGATATGTTACACTGTTCATGGTTATTTAATCTTGCTTATTTAATATGAAAGTTTCTTTCTTAAATGTATTTCGTCTCGCTATTATAATCTTGGTTAGACTACAGATATCCACAGCCATTCCAACACCACAGTAGTATTTCAGGTGCACCTCCATAATTCCACACCGGTTGGTGGTTGGCCCTTGCCGACTTCAACCATGAACAAGGTTAGATAGTCGATTGAGTTGTCTCGGTAAAATTAAGCCTATAAGAGCATTTTATTTGTGCCCACCCCGTCACAGTCATTGTGTGTCTTATGATAGCTATAGTTTATTTATTAAATGTCATTTCGGTGATGGCTCAGGAATGATTTACAGTTTTAATAACCACCAACCAAATTGAGAATATTATGGATATATGTAATCTCGTTCTATTTGATATGCTTTTGGAACCAAAAATATACAGCCTGTTTACTAAATTATGATCAATCCATCGAGTACAAAATTCGAAGAATCTAGAATTGACTGCGATGTTATATAAATTATAAGTTAAACATTTAAGATAATATGTTCTCTTAGCTAGGCCAGGGGGTCCGGGGAAAACCACCCCAGCTGAGGATGACGCCACTATCAGGGCGGCTCGAGAGCAAGCCTTAACCAAGGCCGAGTCCATTCATGAAGACCTTGGATTAGAAGTGTCATCGATGACAGTGGAACGCAGACTCCATGCTGCTGGGATTCATCACAGAACTCCAGCGACGGAGCTCTTGATGGAGCGACATAAGGCGGGAAGGCTTGATTTTGCCCAACGTCATGCTGATAAGGGTTTGGACTTTTGGGGCAGAGTCATCTTTACTGACGAGAAGTGCTTCTTGTCCACATCGCAAAGGAAGCTGCATTGTTGGCGAACAAATAGAACTCGGTATGATAAGCAAAATCATTACTTGCATCAATTATCAATTGCATTCTTCTTTATATTAATTATCAATTTACAGATTTTGTTCCACGGAAGTAGACTGTCAAAATATATAAAGGGAGTAAACATAAATAAGAGTGCTATTTCTGAGATAAATATTAGGTAAGGGACAATGCCATCATTTGCTCTTTTCCCTCAAATATAATATATTAAATAAATAATTACACAATAGAATTCTTTCAGTGTTGTTCATCACTGAGAATTTAAACTCTCCAAAGGAATATATATATATGATTTATATTATACACCCCCATTTTTTTTTTCTCTCAATTCAGATATGAACCCCGTAACATCGTTGAGGTGGTTCGATCCGCCCATGTCACCTGCAACGTATGGGGCTGGGTGTGTCTGCATGGTATGGGTGATGTGTTCCGTTCGAGGGACGATTTACAGCAGCTAAGTATGTTGAGCTGCTGCAAACCTCCTTCTTGCCTTCGTTACGAGAAAGTAATTTTCCCTTCCCACCAGGGCCCATCCTGTTCACACTGCTCACGTTGTTCAAGAGTTTGTTTGCCAGACAGGATAACCTGCTTCTTCTTGAATGGCCGAGCAAAGGAGCAGATATGAATGTGATTGAACACGTGTGGGCCCAGATGGTGAACACATGGAAAATGGAACATGAGAGAACAACACAGCAACTCATGGCTCACATCAACTCTCAGTGGGAAATTTGTAGACGGAGACCGCAGCAAATTTTCAACCTTGCTCATTCGATGCCCGACAGATTGAGGGAAGTAACTGAGAGAGAGGGTGGATGGTCAAGGTATTAGATTGTATAATATAAATGTTATATTTTTTGTAATAGGACATAAAATGTTCTCATTTTGTTCTCACTAGTTATTTGATTATATGTTTTAATAAACATTATTCACAACAAGTTTTATTATAACCATGATATTCTTGATATATTCGAAGTATCTGTAAAAAAAAATGACATAATGCCTCCATACAATATTGAGAGTATTGCAGTGAACTTTCCTACTTACTCAGGCCTCACATGTTTTTGATGTCTTCCTAATCACCGTTTCTTGTTAACAGCATTGCATTATAGAACTGAATGACTCGCCGAGCACTGTTTTCATACAGTGAGGTCGGTAACAGTATTGGCAAATTGCCTTACCTGTATACTTTGTTCACTGTGGTGTGGCCGATACAGATATGATACTTCGCTACTTATTTTCGCTTATTAGCTTCTTAGAGTCTATTAAAATAGTTTCTATTATTAGAAATGTAATGCTTATATCCTACTGATATTTTCAATGTATCTTTGGTTAAAACCTAAGTTATATGAACAAGAGTAAAAATGTGGCATATTTTTTTGTCCGTCGTTTTCGTTTCTGAGTATAGGGGTCATATGCTCTGTGGGACATTTTAAAAGGTAACTGTCAATTCAGTAGATGATACTCTCTTTACGTCAGCCACTATAGGAAAGCTCAAATGACTTCACTTATCACCTGAGGTCAACGAAATATATAGTCTATAATATATCAGTGCATACATAATTTTTAGAAAAAACAACAGTTGACCCTTAAAAGGTCAACCACGTCATATGACGTGTTGCAGAAGTCTTCCCACACATGTTGTTTACGTCATGTGACGTTCTTAAGTTTTTAATTTTGTGCGCCTTCATAGCTTATTGTATCGATATTGGTTCTGTACTACTTAGTGCCTTGTTAGAGGTCTTGCTGGCCGTTTGCACTGCTCGTCTTCCATTTGTATGAACTGCGCGGGGGAGGGGAGGTAAGGGTGTCCTAGGAGGTTGTCAGAAACGTCAAACCAGCTAATCCTGTGTGGCAAAGGATTGGTGGCGATAATTTTTTGCCTCACACCTTTGATTTTGATGATAGTATGTCAGGAATAAAGTTTTTTTTATTCTATCTTTAATGATTCTCTAATGGAATTGACTGTAGAGAGATCCAATCGTTTATTACATGTTATGAAATGGGGTAATATATCAAGTGAACACTCAAGGGAACAAGAGTTTATGACATTACAGTATCAGATGAGAAATTTCTTTGCTTTGGTTATGCTTATGGGTATTGTCAGGAAGGGCAATTTTCGATATTATTGGGTCACTGATCCTCTCCTGATTACACTAATGACATATCAGAACTGCATACTGAGCGCAGGGGTTTTTCTTGTCACTAAGTTAGCTAGTATAGCTGAGATATTTATATATATATATATATATATATATATATATATATATATATATATATATATATATATATATATATATATAAGTTAGCTATTATAAAAGAGAGAGAGAGAGAGGAGCTAAGTTTCGGAGACAACAAATTCATTGAATTTTTGGGTATATCCAATCAAGTGCTGCTGCGCTTCTCTTTATAGCTTCCTATTGTAGAATTTGTAGGAAACGCACTGCAACTGATGCTCTAAACTTGGCTTACGTGATAAGGTTAAAATATCCTGTTATGATGGTCGTGATTTTCGGCAATACCAATATAAGTTTAAAATGTTGATCAATTTTAAGTATTGTGTAATGAATATGACCGATATATAATAATAGACACGGTTGTAAGATAACGTCTTGGCCTAAAGTTAAATGGAATCCTAATGAACAAACTTATATTACCAGTGAGACAACAATCTTCATTTCAACGATAGCAACTCAGATTTTATTTTTACTCCGTGTGTGTGTGTGTGTGTGTGTGTGTCTTTCTCCAACCATACCTAATAACTCCGCCCACCGAACGAACTCCAGAACTTATTGGTGGAACTCTTGTTAGCAGAGAAGGGGTTCTCCCCCCCATCTCCCTCAGTAAACACTGTTACCATGTAATTTTTCGAAGACTCGCAAGACGGTGTACCAGGGAAACCTGTGTCCAACTGTACCTAAAGATAGTAACATAAAAGCAGTCTTGGAATACCCAGTTCCATCTAACCGTAAGGAAGTACAGACTTTCCTTGGGATATCTGCTTATTACAGTAAATTTTGTAAAAATTTTGCTATTGTTGCAAAACCTCTCTATGAACTCACATCAGCTAATGCAAATTTCATCTGGTCACCAGAATGCCAGAACTCTTTTGATCAGTTGAAACTAATGTTAACCTCTCATCCAATCCTAAAATGCCCAAATGTGTACAAGCCTTTTTATCTGCAGGTTGATGCTTGCAACACAGGTATTGGTGCTGTGCTTCTGCATTCAAAGGATGAAGAGCCATCTGACGAATCCCCATTGCTTCCTGTTTCATACTTTTCCAGGAAGTTCTCCCCAACTCAGCCGCGTTGGTCTACTGTATAGCAAGAGCTCTATGGTGTTGTAGCTGCACTTCTACATTTCGGCGTATATCTGCATGGAAATACTCCTGTGACAGTCTTATCAGACCACTTGCCATTGGCCTTCCTTGAAAGGGCCAAGCTCCATAACAAGAAACTGCTCCAGTGGTCTTTCATTCTCCAGGAATTCAACGTGAAAGTGAAGCATATTCCTGGAGCAGAAAATAAAGTAGCAGATGCATTGTCTCGCGTTTAGGCATCTTCAAGCATATGTCCGGGGAATAATTGTTTCTGTACTCTATAATCATTAAGTATGCTACCACCTGTCCCTTCAGTCTTGAGACTCCTTGCTGAGTCTCGTTTTCTGTTAACCTCCTTGGCTGTATAAAAGCATGTGTCATTGGCTTTCAGACTACGGGACCTTTAACCCCTATCCAGCTGATCTGTGGTGGTTTACATTTAGTTTATTTTACATACTTGAAGAGTGTTTGTGAAGTGATTATTTACAATTGTTAAGTATTTGCAAGTTTTTCTTATTTCATTTGTATGATTTGTACTGCCGTTATTTATTAGTAACTTGTGTAATTATACTATATATATTTAGCATTTCATTCATATTTAATTTACGTTCCTTAATATTCTGGTTTGATATAAAGTGACTGTGGGTGTTTGTGTAATGACTCCTCTCCTACTCCTAGACTAACTCATAGGAGATCGTTACAATATATATATATATATATATATATATATATATATATGTATATGTATATATATATGTATATATATATATAATATGTATATATATGATGTATATATATATGTATATATATATATATATATATATATATATATATATATATATATATATATATATATATATATATATACACACACACACACACACACACACACACACATATATATATATATATATATATATATATATATATATATATATATATATATATATATATATATATATCAATACATGCTATATGTGTGTTGGCAAGAAATGTCGGCATATTATGTAGATCCATTACGAGAGACCTAATATATATATAGATTATAGAATTATATATATTATATAAATACTAATTATATTAGAATATATTATATATCTATATAATAGATAGATATATATATGATAATATATATAATATTTATATATAGTATAGAATATAATATAATATATATATATATAATATATATTATATTATATATATATAATATATATATATATATTATTAATATATATACTGTAGGATCTACTGGTCCACTTTATTTTTACCAGATACATATGCAAAGAATTCAGGAAGTTAAGAGGGCATTGTGGCAATTACAATTGCACACACACATATATATATATATATATATATATATAATAACATATATATATATATATTATATATGAAATATAATACCTACGGCAGTCATGCAGACAATGAGTCGTATAACCGTCATAACTCAGCACAATATTGCATGGAGTTTCACAAGGGTGTGGATGAAAAGGGCTTTTTATAAATCTACTTACGAAGTCTTAGTGGAGTGGCCATTAACGGAATGAGCAGGGCGCATCGTTTGAATCCTACTCTGTTCCCGTTGCCCAAAGCAGATGTTATACTGTGGAGGATACCAGCCTTGTGCCTAGGACCAGCTGAGGAACAGAAGTCTGACATTATCCACTGTGTAGGCAAAAGACTAGTCATTTTTGGCCAGCATCCAGCCGATGCTCGCGAGCAAAAGTGTTTATTGTCACACTAGGACCTTGTGGTTTCGAGTAGCAGTAGGAAAAAGTAAACAAAACTGATCAGCTGATATTACCATGGCGCCCAGAAATTGTCGGACTGTTGCAAGATGTGCTGCAGTGATGTGTTTTCGTGAATGCAAGAGTAACAAAAACGTTTGTGGGTTCGAGAGTGGCTCAAGAGAAAAGCCAAAGGTCTGAGAGTACGTCCTATCAGCAGCAGCAGCCATCTTGTTACACTACGCGGTCGCTCGCGGTTCGTGCTCGCTGCTTCCCGTCCAGTCGGGAAGCAACAATCTCGAGCTAAAAGCTCCCGGTTTTCCATTTTCGGCAGCAACGGCTCGCTGCTGGAGAAAAAAAAGGCCTAGTGTGAGGCCACCTTTATGATGAATATTTGTTTATCTCTCTCTCTCAGATATATTATATATATATATATATATTTATTATATAATATATAATATATATACTAATATATAATATTATATATATATATTATATTATCTATATACACATTATATATATACATTATATTATATATATATATATATATATATATATATATTATATATATATATATATATATATATATATATATATATATATATATATATATATATATATAATATATATAAAGACAAAATCCGCGAAGGAAAGAGAAAGGACGGAGTTCTGCAACACTTGTCGAATTCTTGTCCTTTACGAAGTAGAGGACAAGAAGTCGAAGAGCCTTGTAGAAATCTTTCCTCCGTGGATCTTGCCTTTAGCCATATGTTCATCACGTTCCATATTTTCGTGATTCAGTTATACATACATACGCACACACACACATATATATATATACTTTAAAGGACAAAAGGTCAAGCATTGAACAACCTTTAAGGGAATTATTTGTATTTTTCAGGAAAAAATAAAGCATCAATCGACGTGTAATACCAAAGGTTTGCATAGACTTTTTTTTTTATGTTTTTACACTCTAATTCACAATTCTATGGTTCCGAGCTGCGAGCTTTACAAATTTTGCCTTTTTTAAATTTTTTTTCGTAAAGTTAGGAAAATAAAACTGTTTGTACTTCCATTGTGTTGTGTTATGTTATGCTATGCGGCGCGTTTGCTTTCACTGTGGAAAATAGTGCTTTTGTGTTCCTCGACAGCCGACATTTTCATTGTTTGGGAGCATTTCGAACACTAACATGACAACATTAAACCCCGGTTCTGGAAGAATGACGAAGCCAAATATGTTAAGAATCGAACATTTCCGAATTTCAACTTAATTTTATTCATTTCTGATTTTATGAGATTATTTAATAATAGATTTTGTTAACAATGGAATATTTGTGAATTAAAAAAAAATTTCATTATTGATTTTATGACAGTTTAATAATAAGATCTGGTTAAGAATGGAATATTCGTGAGTTCAACCAAATTTTATTTCTGATTTTATGCGATTGTTTAATAATAGATTTTGTTAACAATGGAATACTTGTGAATTCAACTACATTTCTCTTTTTTTTATGATAGTTTAATAATAGATTTAGTTAAGAATGGAATATTCGTGAATTCAAGCAAATTTAAATTTATTTCTGATTTCATGCGATTGTTTAATAATAGATTTTGTTAACAATGGAATACTTGTGAATTCAACTACATTTTCTCATTTTTTATTTTATGATAGTTTAATAATAGATTTAGTTAAGAATGGAATATTCGTGAATTCCAACAAATTTAAATTTATTTCTGATTTCATGCGATTGTTTAATAATAGATTTTGTTAACAATGGAATGCTTGTGGATTCAACTATATTTTTTCATTTTTGATTCAATGATAATTTAATAATAGATTTTATTAATGTTCTCCGCAATTTGTTATCTCCCTCTTTTGAGATTCGAGACTAATACTATTAATATCTCGTTGATTATTACGAATTTAAAATCAGTGTAAAGTTTTATTTTGATTTATACATGAAATTTTCATCGATATATTTTTACACATTTTAACACCACTGGGGACAGCATCTTAAATCTGAATATGAAAATGTAAAGTTTAAAATTGCCTCATGCGTCACTATCTAAAAAAAAAGAAAAAAAAGACCACATTTCACCCTAAGAAAAAAACCGCTACCTTTCCATTGTCTATTCTTTTATATTTCATTTTTAGTGCCCTTCACTGATTAGAGATCTGTTCATTCACTAATTTAATTTATCTGAACATTTTATGAGGAAAAAAAAATAAAAAAAAAAAGGCAATTTTATCGAAAGGAACCGGAACCTTTGTGAAAATGTTCGTAATTCAATTGTCACCCAATAAAATATAGGAATATCGATACCAGAGTTTCTTCAGCAGCTTTCAAATAGTCTGTGTTTTCATTTGGCTCTTGTTTCTTGTGGTATCTTTTATCTGAGTTGTGCATTATTTCACAATTTTAAGGGGTTAGGGCTGGGTAATTTATTTATGAAATTATTTACTCGCTGGTACATTGTTTACAAGTTGAATAGTGAGAAATTTCCTGCAGTAGAAACATAAACTTATAGTTATTTGTATAATGTGTCTTTTAATAATCTTAATTGGAGCCACTTTTACAACATTCCTACACATGTAACTTTTTATTTATTTGCATTTCCTTCTTGTTCTTGTTATTGTTTTTGTTCTTCTTGTTCTTCTTCTTCTTCTTCCTCTCTTTATTGGAGCTACTTTTCCAGCGTCCCAACACATGTAAAAAACTTTTTTTTTTATTTGCACCCTTTAACTATTATTATTATTATTATTATTATTATTATTATTATTATTATTATTATTATTATTATTATTAGTCTCTTCATCGGAGGCTTTTTCCAACACTCAAACACGTATTTAACTTTTTTTATATGCACACTATGATGATGATGATGATGATGATGATTATTATTATTTATTATTATTATTATTATTATTATTATTATTTATTATTATTATTATTATTATTATTATTATTATTTTGCTCTATCACAGTCTTCCAATTCGACTGGGGGTTATTTATAGTGTGGGGTTCCGGGTTGCATCCTGCCTCCTTAGGAGTCCATCACTTTTCTTACTATGTGCGCCGTTTCTAGGATCACACTCTTCTGCATGAATCCTGGAGCTACTTCAGCTTCTAGTTTTTCTAGATTCCTATTCAAGGATCTTGGGATCGCGCCTAGTCTTCCTATGATTATGGGTACAATTTCCACTGGCATATCCCATATCCTTCTTATCTCTATTTACAGATCTTAATACTTATCCATTTTTCCCTCTCTTTCTCTTCAACTCTGGTGTCCCATGGTATTGCGACATCAATGAGTGATACTTTCTTCTTGATTTTGTCAATCAACGTCACGTCTTGTCTATTTGCACGTATCACCCTATCTGTTCTGGTACCATAGTCCCAGAGGATCTTTGCCTGATCGTTTTCTATCACTCCTTCAGGTTGGCGCTCGTACAACTTATTACTGCAAGGTAGCAGATGTTTCTTGGACAGGGTCCAGTGGAGGGCTTTTGCTACTGAATCATGCCTCTTTTTTTACTGGATCTGTGCAAGTGCCGGATATTCGCTTGCTATGTGGTTTATGGTCTCTTTTTTTAGCACTGCACTCCCTACATATGGGAGAGATGTTATTTCCATTAATCGTTCTTTGAACAAATCTGGTTCTTAGGGCCTGATCTTGTGCCGCTGTTATCATTCCTTCAGTTTCCTTCTTTAGCTCTCCCCTCTGTAGCCATTGCCATGTGTCATCGCTGGCTAGTTCTTTAATCTGCCTCATGTATTGTCCGTGCATTGGTTTGTTGTGCCAGTCCTCTGTTCTGCTTGTCATTCTCCTATCGCTGTATATTTCTGGGTCTTCGTCTACTTTTATCAGTCCTTCTTCCCATGCACTCTTGAGCCACTCGTCTTCACTGGTTTTCAGATACTGCCCCAGTGCTCTGTTCTCGATGTTGACGCAGTCCTCTATACTTAGTAGTCCTCTCCCTCCTTCCTTCCGTGTTATGTATAGTCTGTCCGTATTTGCTCTTGGATGTAGTGCCTTGTGTATTGTCATATGTTTCCTGGTTTTCTCATCTATGCTGCGGAGTTCTGCCTTCGTCCATTCCACTATTCCTGCGCTGTATCTGATTACTGGCACTGCCATGTGTTTATGGCTTTTATCATATTTCCGGCGTTGAGTTTTTACTTGAGTATCGCCTAGAGTCTCTGCATATATTCTTTCCTGATCGTGTCCACCATCTCTTGGTGTTTTATATCCCCTCCTTCCATTATTCCCAGGTATTTGTATCCAGTCTCATCTATGTGTTTGATGTTGCTCCCATCTGGTAGCTTTATCCCTTTAGTTCTTGTTACTTTGCCCTTTTGTATGTTGACTAAGTCGCATTTTTCTATTCCAAACTTCATCCTGATGTCCCCAGATACAATCCTTACAGTCTGGATTAGGGTATCTGTTTCCTTGATGCTCTTACCATACAACTTGATGTCGTCCATGAACATCAGATGGTTAATTCTGTTGCCTGTTTTCTTGAGTTGGTACCCGGCATCCATCTTCCGTATTATTATTATTATTATTATTATTATTATTATTATTATTATTATTATTATTATTATTATTATTATTATTATTATTATTATTACCAGATGATTAGGCGAGAGAATAGAAGAATATTACAAGTAAGGAGGTGTAGTAAACTACGAGTACCGCATCCTAATGTTAAAAAATATTAATGTCCGCAAGATTTGGAATGAATGGAGGGAGTGGTTGCTCTAAATTTCTTAAGGAAATGAAACACGAATACTGCATACAAATGACAGTAGAAAAATGTGAAAAGTACTAGACATATACCTTTAGCATACAGTATGAAGAGCAAGAATGTCTTGAGGGAGACATGTACACAGTAAGAATTTAGCAGTAAAAAAAATGTTTACTTCGGTGTAAGATGCTTATGTTGGTGAATGGAGGTTGTGATACAAAAAGAAGAAGAAGAAGAAAAAGAAGAATAAGGAGAGAGAGAGAGAGAGAGAGAGAGAGAGAGAGAGAGAGAGAGAGAGAGAGAGAGTTTTATTATGCTTTGAGTTTTCTACCTCAAATTATTATGTCATGGAAATGCCAGAGAAATAAACACACCCACACACACACACACACACACACACATATATATATATATATATATATATATATGTATATATATATATATATATATATATATATATATATATATATATATATATATATATATATATATATATATATATATATATATATATATATAGTACATGAATTTTTATCACATAACCGTGATTCATATACATGTATTAAGCTACAAATATCCTTTAATATCCAATTCGCTCTACTCGGAGTTAACTATATTTTCATATTATGCTAAGATATATGAAAATATGTTAATTCCGAAGTAGGGCGAATTGAATATTAACGGCCATTTGTAGCTTAATGTGCATATATATACAAAATATATTTATATATAGTTCTTAAAAATATAATTTTAGATATATTTTATTTACGTTATATATATATATATATATATATATATATATATATATATATATATATTATATATATATATATATTATATAATATATATCTTTTAATAGTCTTATATAAATTTTTTAGATATATATTTATTTTCGATTATATATTTTTATATCTTATATATAATATATATATATTATATATATATATATATATAATATATATATATATATATATATATATATATATTATTTATATTATTATTATTATTATTATTATTATTATTATTCGAGCTACGAATGTCCTTTAATATCTAATTCGCTCTACCTCGGTAAATTGGAATTGGATATATTTTCATCATATATGTAAACAGAATGGAATTTTTTTTTCCTAGTTGATAATAATTCGGTACCTCAATGGGATCGAAAACACTGTCCAGGGGACAGGGACGAAATCAAGACGACAGTGATGTTTACGGTTCGGTTCTAAACAAGTGAGGTATACACTTATTATTTTAAACCTCACTTGTTAGCCGAATCGTTTAACTCACTGTCGTCTTGATTTCGTCCCTGTCCGCTGGACGGTGGTTCGATTCCATGAGGGTACAAAATTATTATCAACTAGAAAAAAATTCCCCTTCGGTTTACATATATGAAAATATATCAGTTCCGAGGTAGAGCGAATTAGATATTAAAGGACACATGTAGCTCGAATAATTTATATGAATCACGGTGATATGATAATTATATATATATATATATATATATATATATATATATATATATATATATATATATATATATATATATAAATACACATACATGCATACATACATATGCAGTGAATCAGAAAGCCAACTAGAGGGACAAGGGAACAGAGAAAGAAATGAAATAAAGATAAAAGGGATTCACTCTTTTGCAACACAACTTCACAACGAATTTCAAAACGAATATCTCCATCAGAAAGCTGGGTGGGTTCTGTATCGGAATATGAATTTTATGAAGTCAAAGGCTTCGCTTTCTTCTGCTTTTCGTCTGATGCAGAAACATGGGATAATCCAACACTTCCGTAACGAGAATATAATGACGTCTGATATTGGGACAAATGGTCTGGTGCTTTTCTCGAGTTCGAAAGAATATTTGCTTCCAAAGTTGACGTACAAGGAGTATCGCGCGCTCACGTTTTATTTATGATGTTAGATTGAAAGCTTTTGCACCGTAGACTGCGAGCAAAGAGCTGATGGTGAATATTGATAAAGTACTGCTTCAAAAAAATTGGAAATACGACGAGTAGCTCTTCCTTAACTGAAGTATATTTGCTTATGCTTGGAATTTTCTAGTTTTGAAGGGAGATTTTCTAAATATGGATTGTATTTGGAATGGAAGATAATACAAAGTAATATAATACAATGTATGATAGCGTCCACAATGTTTGAGCACATGGTAGTTCCATTGGACCTGTTGGAACACGTGGCTGCAACTGCACTGTCAAATTCCATTCTATTGGGTTGGTTTGATATGGTAATGTAGTGAATTTTAATCAGGGACTTTTACTTTGGAAAACTGCCACCAAAGGACTCCGTACATTACGGATAGTTGACAGCTTCAGAGTTTGTTTTGAAATGTTTATAGTATTTGACATGACCTGACGTTAAAACAGTTCCAAAAAGTTTTCTGACGAAAGTCTCCAAATAAAAAATGTCAAATTTTGTTAATTTCTTTTATTATTACTATTTATGAATACTACCGACTTTCGAGCGAAAAGCTACTGATTTATTTTTTGCATTCTCGAGGTTTCCGGTTCCAAATATATACAGGACTGCCACCAAGGAAAAATAATATTCTGATCCAGATTGTTGAATAACGTTATTAGTACCAGATTATTGCACGTATGATACTCTGGATGGAATGTGTTTCTTTCATTTGCTCTTTGGTTTAAGTTTCTGTCTGTCTGTCAGTTTCTATATATATGACCACACAGACACACACAACACACACACACACACACATATATATATATATATATATATATATATATATATATATACTATATATATATCATATATATATATATATATATATATATATATATATATATACGTATATATATCATATACTATATACACACCTAGATGTTAGCTATATATGGTCCCGTTTGAATATTACGCTCCAGGAGCATGGACATTCCTAAAACCCCTGAATTCAACCAGAACTAAAAAAAACAGGGTACACTTAGGACTCGGTGTAAAAGGAAGCAGCCTGCAGAGATAGGGAATGTCTAAACGAGATTAGTTGTGACAGAGATGCCACCTGCTCACACTGTGTAATATATCTCACTATTTCATACCTGACTTTATCGTAAGGCATTTATGAAGAAAATCGTCCACTTCGGAGAGCAGGACCTAACGATCTAGTGTATCCAGCAATTTACACATTTATAGGGGAACTACGAAATGCTGTAACTCAGTGAAGAACCACTTTAATTCAAACTCTCAGTAATAATAACAATTGTTGACGCAATGCTAATCCCGGGAGAAACCAGTGAGCCAATTGTATGAGGTTCACGGACGACGGGCAGAGTACGGATCGTCATGAAGGAGTATGATAAAAGGTTTGTGTTTGGAATCTCAATACTTGCAACGCCACTTCTTAACATTTCAGGAACCTGAAATGTTAAGAAACCTCTCTGGTAACTCTGTAGAAGAGTTTAAAAGAAAGCTAGACAAAATCATTAGAACACTGAATGAACAGTAAAACCTGCTCCAAGAGATAAGTGAGCGTATGATGTCTCCTCGGATGGACTAGTAAGTCTTTGAGGCATCCTAATCCTTGTAACTCACTGTTTGTTTGTTTGTTTGTATGATGTTTTTACGTTGCATGGAACCAGTTGTTATTCAGCAAAGGGACCAACGGCTTTACGTGACGTCCGAACCACGTCGAGAGTGAACTTCTATCACCAGAAATACACATCTCTAACACCTCAATGGAATGCCCGAGAATCGAACTCACGGCCACCGAGGTGGCACGCCAACACCATACCGACCACGCCACTGAGGCGCTTGTAACTCATTGTAACTTGTTTTCATTTCAGTTACTTTAAAGACAGATTTTACCTAGTGCCTGCTGTTTTCTGATTATGGCAAAGGGGGATATCCTCTTGCAAAGCATTTTGGAAAAACAACAACAAAGAATACACCATCAGAACTTTAATCAGTGATACATCGCAAGGATCTTGGTATAAACAATTCAGTAGGGCATTTGAAAAATGCGTTTTTGATATAGGTCATAAGTTGTTACTTTATGATGGTGTACTTATCAATTTCGGTTTCCCTAAACCGTTAGTCCTTAACCAGGCGTGCTCGTGCAGTCGCGTCCTAACGGGAGAGAATGACTGAATGATTAAAGCAAAATATTCTTTTATATATATGCATACTATTTTTTGCAAATACATAAATAAATAAATAAATAAATAAATAAATAAAATATAAATAAATAAATATATAAATAATAATAATAATGGAATGAAAACAAATCCACAGTTATGTCAATGTACAGATATTTAAACTTAATACATTAAGGATACCTTTCGGGAATCTGTTCGGTTACCCTATCCGATCAGATTCCCGAAAGTGATCCTTAAACTTTTAAATCTATATATATATGACATTTACATAACTACGGATTTATTTCTCCATTTGAAGACTCGTGCTACTATGAGGATTTTCTAATAATAATAATAATAATAATAATAATAATAATAATAATAATAATAATAATAATAGTAATAATAATAATAATAATCAAGTTCTGTAGTCATTCTTAGTAAGCATGATTCGTCCACATCAGCTCCGGACCTCCCAAGGGAGGTCATGGTTACCAACGGGTAATTTCTCAAAAATACAATGCGCAACTAGAATTCAATACTTATAAGCTCTGGAATAAGACTAGCAGAGGTTAATATCAGGAGAAGGATCTTCCAGGGCGACTCACTGTCCCCACGACTCTTTGTAATAGCCATGATTCCCATGACAAAAGTACTGCAGAAGAAGGATGTCGGGTACCAACTCAAGAAAACAGGCAACAGAATTAACCATCTGATGTTCATGGACGGCATCAAGCTGTATGGTAAGAGCATCAAGGAAATAGATACCCTAATCCAGACTATAAGGATTGTATCTGGGGACATCGGGATGGGGTTTGGAATAGAAAAATGTGCCTTAATCAACATACAAAAGGGCAAAGTAACAAGGACTGAAGGGATAAAGCTGCCAGATGAGAGCAACATCAAACACATGGATGAGACGGGATACAAATACCTGGGAATAATGGAAGGAGGGGATATAAAACACCAAGAGATGAAGGACACGATCAGGAAGGAATATATGCAGAGGCTCAAGGCGATTCTCAAGTTGAAACTCAACGCCGGAAATATGATAAAAGCCATAAACACATGGCAGTGCCAGTAATCAGATACAGCGCAGCAATAGTGGAATGGACGAAAGCAGAACTCCACAGCATAGACCAGAAACCTAGGAAACATATGGCAATACACAAGAGCAAATACGGACAGACTATACATAACACGAAAGGAAGGAATGAAGGAGAGGACTACTAAGTACAGAGGACTGCGTCAACATCGAGAACAGAGCACTGGGGCAGTATCTGAAAACCAGTGAAGACGAGTGGCTCAAGAGTGCATGGGAAGAAGGACTGATAAAAGTAGATGAAGACTCAGAAATATACAGAGACCGGAGAATGACAAACAGAACAGAGGACTGGCACAACAAACCATTGCACGGACAATACATGAGACAGACTAAAGAACTAGCCAGCGATGACACATGGCAATGGCTACAGAGGGGAGAGCTAAAGACGGAAACTGAAGGAACGATAACAGCGGCACAAAATCAGGCCCTAAGAACCAGATTTGTTCAAAGAACGATAGATGGAAATAACATATCTCCCATATGTAGGGAGTGCAATGCGAAAAAGGAGACCATAAACCACATAGCAAGCGAATGTCCAGCACTTGCACAGAACCAGTACAAAAAGAGGCATGATTCAGTGGCGAAAGCCCTCCACTGGAGCCTGTGCTAGAAACATCAGCTACCTTGCAGTAATAAGTGGTTTGAACACCAACCTGAAGGAGTGACAGAAAACGATCAGGCAAAGATCCTCTGGGACTAGGGTATCAGAACAGAATAGGGGTGATACGTGCAAATAGACCAGACGTGGACGTTGATTGACAAAAATCAAGAATAAAAAAAGTATCACTCATTGATGTCGCAATACCATGGGACACCAGAGTTGAAGAGAAAGAGAGGGAAAAAAAAATGGATAAGTATCAAGACCTGAAAATAGAAATAAGAAGGATAATGGGATATGCCAGTAGAATTGTACCCATAACTATAGGAACACTAGGTACGATCCCAAGATCTCTGAAAAGGAATCTAGAAAAATTAGAGGCTGAAGTAGCTCCAGGACTCATGCAGAAGAGTGTGATCCTAGAAACGGCGCACATAGTAAGAACAGTGATGGATTCCTAAGGAGGCAGGATACAACCCCGGAACCCCGGACACTACATACCACCCAGTCGAATTGGAGGACTGTGATAGGCCACCCCCCCCCCCCCCCCACAAAAAACAAAAATAGATAAATAATAATAATAATAATAATGATAATAATAATAATAATAATAATAATAATAGTCATACAAAAAAGGCAAAGTAACGAGAACTGAAGGGATAAAGCTACCAGATGGGAGCAACATCAAACACATAGATGAGACAGGATACAAATACCTGGGAATAATGGAAGGAGGAGATATAAAACACCAAGAGATGAAGGACACGATCAGGAAAGAATATATGCAGAGACTCAAGGCGATACTCAAGTCAAAACTCAACGCCGGAAATATGATAAAAGACCATAAACACATGGGCAGTGCCAGTAATCAGATACAGCGCAGGAAATAGTGGAATGGACGAAGGCAGAACTCCGCAGCATAGATCAGAAAACCAGGAAAAACAAATGACAATACACAAAGCACTACACCCAAGAGCAAATACGGACAGACTATACATAACACGAAAGGAAGGAGGGAGAGGACTACTAAGTATAGAGGCCTGCGTCAACATCGAAAACAGAGCACTGGGGCAATATCTGAAAACCAGTGAAGACGAGTGCTAAAGAGTGCATGGGAAGAAGGACTAATAAAAGCAGACGAAGACCCAGAAATATACAGAGAAAGGACAGAAAGACAGAGAAAACAAAAGACTGGCACAACAAACCAATGCACGGACAATACATGAGACAGACTAAAGAACTAGCCAGCGATGACAATTGGCAATGGCTACAAGGGGAGAGCTAAAGAAGGAAACGAAGGAATGATAACAGCGGCACAAGATCAGGCCCTAAGAACCAGATATGTTCAAAGTACGATAGACGGAAATAACATCTCTCCCATATGTAGGAAGTGCAATACGAAAAGTGAAACAATAAATCACATAAGCAAGTGAATGCCCGGCACTTGCACAGAACCAGTATAAAAAGAGGCATGATTCAGTAGCAAAAGCCCTCCACTGGAGCCTGTGCAAGAAACATCAGCTACCTTGCAGTAATAAAGTGGTACGAGCCACCAACCTGAGGAGTGATAGAAAACGATCAGGCAAAGATCCTCTGGGACTATGGTATCAGAACGGATAGGGTGATACGTGCAACAGACCAGACGTGACGTTGATTGACAAGGTCAAGAAGAAAGTATCACTCATTGATGTCGCAATACCATGGGACAACCAGAGTTGAAGAGAAAGAGAGGGAAAAATTGGATAAGTATCAAGATCTGAAATAGAAATAAGAAGGATATGGGATATGCCAGTGGAAATCGTACCCATAATCATAGGAGCACTAGGCACGATCCCAAGATCCCCTGAAAAGGAATCTAGAAAAACTAGAGGCTGAAGTAGCTCCAGGACTCATGCAGAGAGTGTGATCCTAGAAACGGCACACATAGTAAGAAGAAGAAGAGTGATGGACTCCTAAGGAGGCAGGATGCAACCCGGAACCCCACACTATAAATACCACCCAGTCGAATTGGAGGACTGTGATAGAGCAAAAATAAAAAAAAAAAAAAAAAAAATAAAATAAAATAATAGTAATAATAATAATAATAATAATAATAATAATTCAAAACTCAACGCCGGAAATATGATAAAAGCCATAAACACATGGGCAGTGCCAGTAATCAGATACAGCGCAGGAATAGTGGAATGGACGAAGGCAGAACCTCCGCAGCATAGATCAGAAAACCAGGAAACAAATGACAATACACAAAGCACTACACCCAAGAGCAAATACGGACAGACTATACATAACACGAAAGGAAGGAGGGAGAGGACTACTAAGTATAGAGGACTGCGTCAACATCGAAAACAGAGCACTGGGCAATATCTGCAAACCAGTGAAGACGAGTGGCTAAAGAGTGCATGGGAAGAAGGACTAATAAAAGTAGACGAAGACCCAGAAATATACAGAGACAGGAGAAAGACAGAAAGAACAGAGGACTGGCACAACAAACCAATGCACGGACAATACATGAGACAGACTAAAGAACTAGCCAGCGATGACAATTGGCAATGGCTACAGAGGGGAGAGCTAAAGAAGGAAACTGAAGGAATGATAACAGCGGCACAAGATCAGGCCCTAAGAACCAGATTTGTTCAAAGTACGATAGACGGAAATAACATCTCTCCCATATGTAGGAAGTGCAATACGAAAAATGAAACCATAAACCACATAGCAAGTGAATGCCCGGCACTTGCACAGAACAGTCACAAAAAGAGGCATGATTCAGTGGCAAAAAGCCCTCCACTGGAGCCTGTGCAAGAAACATCAGCTACCTTGCAGTAATAAGTGGTACGAGCACCAACCTGAAGGAGTGATAGAAAACGATCAGGCAAAGATCCTCTGGGACTATGGTATCAGAACGGATAGGGTGATACGTGCAAAACAGACCAGACGTGACGTTGATTGACAAAGTCAAAAGAAGTTACACTCATTGATGTCGCAATACCATGGGACACCAGAGTTGAAGAGAAAGAGAGGGAAAAAATGGATAAGTATCAAGATCTGAAAATAGAAATAAGAAGATATGGGATATGCCAGTGGAAATCAATGCACGAAGAGTGTCCATGCCCTAGTGAAACGGCACACATAGTAAGAAAAGTGATGGACTCCTAGGAGGCAGGATGCATCCCGGAACCCCACACGATAAATACCACCCAGTCGAATTGGAGGACTGTGATAGAGCAAAAAAAAAAAAAAAAAAAAAAAAAAAAAAAAATAATAATAATTAACAGCCACAGTAATTACAAATATATTTTTGTACAAGGTTAAAAATGACTTGTAATTTTTAACCCTATACAAAAATATATTTTTAACACTACTGTGGCTTTTAATTGTCAATATCACAGCCTCGTTACGTAGGTTCTTTAGTTCCATAATAATAATAATAATAATAATAATAATAATAATAATAATAATAATAATAATAATAATAATAATAATGGAGTTTGGCATAGAAAAATGTGCCTTCGAAAAATAGCACTCAAATGAGGAAGAAGACCCACGACCCCACCCCACCGAGAACATCAAGATATATTATAAGGCCTTCATACACTCCCAGTACCGCGAGGAGGAGATGTCGATGAAGAGATCATCAAGGAGAACATCCTCCCCAATGAAGAAGGCAAGATGGAGGACCTTATAATATACTACAAAAACAGGAAAACAAGAGACCTAATCATGAAAAATAACCCCTCACCGCCATCAGGAGACCCCCTCAAGTAGACGAACGTAGTATACCAATACATGTGCCCTGCCCAAGGATGTCCTGGGAAGTACATTAGAATGACTGCTATGCGTCTTGCGAAGAGAATCTCCTGTCACGCCCAAGAAGGGGCTATCAAGAATCACGCCCTCACCGCCCACCGAGACACAATCTCCCGCGTCTGTATTATCCGCAACACTAGGATATTAGGGAGAGCACCTGACCCTCGCCGTCTGCGCCTTCTGGAGGCGTTACTCATCCAGGAGCAGAAGCCCTCCACGAATACGACGCAGGAGGCCTCTTTGCTACCGACCTGCATGCGACGGAACACACAGGTAACGGCAAACTTCGCCATATCGCCGCTCGAAAACGCCCCAATTCAAGAGGAAAATAACACCGAAGACGACATTAATACCATGAATAATACCAGCAGTGACGTCACGCGGCCTTTGACCAATCAAAATGAAGCCCGGCGAGATATTATGCAGCTGAGAAGATTGGCGCGCCTGTTGAGCATGCGCTCAGGAGCTGGCTTCAGCCCGCAGCCAGGCAGCCAATGATAAAGCAGCTCCCCATTCACTAGCCAATGAAAAGCCAGCGGCACGAAGCCCCCCGCTGCACCGCCACAATAATAATACTAATAATAATAATTACTATTATTATCATTATTAGTATTAGTATTATTATTGCTACAGCAGCACTTTGAGCTATACATAAACCTCTACACCTAATTTTCGAATAGATCGACAACGTTTCAACAGACTTGAGTATAGGACACAGGTCGTATGTGATTGAGAGAGACGAGGAAAGGACGCGTATTTTAGCTTTTTTTTTAATTTTTTTTCCAGCCATTCAGGGTGGTGCGAGAACTGACTGCTGATTTGAAAGGGGGGCATCCATTGAAAAAGGTTAAGAGATCCGCTGCCCTAAACGTAGACGAGAGGGTTTCTGAAGAAACAACTCTTTGATGTTGGTTTCATGATCTCGATAACCTAGTATACCCAAGGTGTTATGTTATGTACATGTTTATGAATATATGTAACAATCATTTTTTTTCACTGAAGAGGTTTTACTTATGATGTGCGTTGAGAATAATGTAAAAATCATTAAACTTTTTTCTTTTATTTTCATGTAATTGTTAGTCACACCAAACACGACGAAAATGGAAAAAAACAATTATGAAACTTTAAGACTAATAACAAAGAAATCAAGGAAATAAATGGAATATTTGAAATGTCTACCTATCAAATTATCTATAATAAACTGCCAAACTAGGCCTTCGAAGGAGCAAAACGTTTATAATAATTAAACAAAGGGAGTACCAAAAGCTATATATATATATATATATATATATAGTATATATATATATATATATATATAGATATATATAGCATATATATATATATATATATAAATATATATATATATATATATATATATATATATATATATATATATATATATACATATATATATATATATATATATAGAGAGAGAGGAGAGAGGAGAGACGAGAGAGAGAAAGAGAGAGAGAGAGAGATAAATATATATTATATATATATATATATATATATATTATATATATATATATATATATATATATAGATAGATATATATATATATCTATATATATGTATATATATATATTATATTATATATATATATTATAGAATTATATAATATATAATTTACACGATATTGATCGCCTTTGTCTTCACAGCCTTTATTCCTTTTAGTTAGTTCTAGACGAGCAGGCGGGGGGCATTTTTCTCCTAATCAGCTGATTTTAGGAGGGAGAATGCAGGAAGAAGGGAATTTCCGTTGAGGCTCGAGCTTAGAGTAAGACAGGCAGGTCACAGGATTAGCTAGGCCTTGATGTGGGCTTTAGGGATTCCTAACATAAGATCTCTTTTCCTTCCAAATTTGCTGGTTGTGTTTCACATTTTTCAGACAATGCCGGAGGCTGTGTGTGAAATCCACGCGATTCAAAAACACCCAGCCTCATTCTCAGTCCACGCTAGTAACTACAGGAGGATAGACATGTCCTCATCTGACTGGCAGTCAGCCCTTTGTCCAAACATGCTGGTGGGACCACCTTCAGACATCGCGACACATGTTCAAGCCTCAAGGATTAAAGGTACGTCTAGAAAGTGCAAAACCCCAACCAGCTCTGTTTCTCCAAGATGGCTCTTGCTACTTTCATTTTCAAATCTCCCTTGTATCACTTCTATATTGAAATCCCTTTGTCCTCATCGGGGCATGTGCTCCCCCCTGTGACTTGTGAAGGCTTAGTCTTCATTGTATATCTCATTTAAACACTAGAGTTCCTTCCCCCGGTGTGTTAGATAAAACTGAATAACTGTAACTTGTGCAAGAAGCCTTCATTTCATTTTGTGTCTAAACTGGGAATTTTTCCAGATTTGCTGAGTCACGTGTCCAAGTCTCCCCGCTCACAAGTGTTGACCTGATGCAAGATAACTTGAGTAATTTTGGAAACCAGCATTGATGTTAATCTGATTTTTGCCAGCTCTCCCCTTGTGAGAGACAAGAGGGGTCCGGTCCACGTGCGGCCCAGTTGCTTTGCCTTTCAATTGTCGTGTAAATAAATATTATGTAGATTAATCAGTTGGTTTTTAATGGCGACCTTCTCTAGAGTAAAAATAACCAAATCAACCCTTTGTTAAGATAAGTTTCAATCAAGTTATTTTGCATTTTCCCTCTAATATTTCCCTTAACGTATTTTGGGTCAATACGAGGCCGCCTATACGTAAGAATATATATATATATATATATATATATATATATATATATTATACATATATATATATACAATATATATATATATATATTTTATATATATATATATAATATATATATATATTATATATTATACACACACACACACACACACATATATATATATATATATATATATATATATATATATATATATAATATATATATATTTATTTATGGCAAGGGATAGGAACATTACCTGAAAAATAACTATATAGTTCGCACGTTGATTCATTTGTATGAGACTGTCTATCTACTTATCTACTTATCAATCTATCTAATCCTTCCTCCTTTGAAATTCCATTTCCTTCCTCCTTTTGTCGGCTTTTCCCCTCCATCTGTTGTTTCCAACCTTCTTAAAAAGAAAAAAAAAATCGCCTTCCCCATCCCCATCCTAATTTGTCTCTTATCCACCCTTCCAGTTCCCTTATCTCCTCTCCTCCTCCTTCTTCTTCTTCGATAATATTTTATCATCAAAAGGACGCATTACCGAAAACAACATTTTATACGTAAAAGGAACATCAAAGGACTTTATTTTTTTTAAAATCTTCTTTCTTTCCGGACTGTTGCTGATTACCTGAATTTTCTGTTTCAGAAAGTCGCGTTCCGAGGGAATCTAATAATCAAATTGACTGGTCAGTAGAAAACCAGTCTGGTTCAAAAGGAACGTTCCGCGAGATAATTTGATAAACTGCTACGGCGTCCTTACGGGGGGAAGCGTTGTGATTGCGTAATCATTTCGGTTTGGAATGATTTTGGAACACTGGCGTTCTCAGGCACTTACACATATGTAAGTACATAACATACATACATGCATACGTTTGTGCAAATTTATATATATATATATATATATATATATATATATATATATATATATATATATATATATATATATATATTATATATATATATTTAAGTACGTACATACAAAAACACACGTACACACAACCAGACACACACACGCATATATATACATATATATATATATATATATATATATATGTATATATATATATATATATATATATATATATATTGGTATGTATGTATGTATATATATACATATAGATATCTATATATATTATATATTATTAATATATTATATATATATATATATATATATATCTATAAATCCAATTACACCAATAACTATTTGTTTCTGTAAAATTCTCCTCTTAATAGTAATACAAAAATTAACCTTGATAACCAACTGCCCCGATTGTAATGTTACCATTGCTCGAACCGCAGATCCTGTTTCTTGTTTATATTATTTGATAATTAACGCAGTAACCAAGAGAAGGTTAGAAAAATAAAATGCAAAGAGAGAATCTATTGTCAGTAAACATGACAATAGAAACTGTGATTGAATACGTTATCATCACTATTATTCAGGAAGTCAAACCAATTCATATGGAACAAACCCACAGGGGACACCGACTTGAAAATCAAGCGTCCAAAGAAATATGGTGATCATTAGGAAGGAGTAAGAGGAAGTAAAGGGAAATACAGAAAGAAGAGATACCACGTATTGAAAAATAAAAAAATAAATTAATAGATGAACAGATGAACTTCTTAAGTTTCAATCACGTGACATCCTCCGAGAGGCAGTACCACAGTCCAACGGTCGTGAGGAATAAATGACCTCTGGAACTGAAAAGTTAAGGAAATGACCAATAACATTTCATAGATATTTGTATTTTTATCCCTATTTTTGTTCTTAATCAAGTTAAGAGGGTTCTCGGTACAGTTTTAAACCATTTGCTTTATTGAAATAATCTTCATAAAAAAAAATATTCTCCTTTGATGCAGGATGTTGGGTGATGCGAGCGGCACAGTACAAATTATAACAGTAAGGTAGGCTAAGGTAGCCATGGTTGTGCTGAGCGAGGGTGGGCTTCCACCTTGCATGCACTCATGAAATCTAACATTCGCCGGGATACTATAGTAGATTCACATCAACCGTGCATATGATGTCTAGGCCAGTTCCTTACGACGCTCCTGATTGGCTGTTGATAAGCCAATCGCACGGCTGGAAACTCTCAGTCTCTCTCGAGAGTTCACATAGGCAGGATGTATGTTCCACATCTCCTGAAAGACGTATACCTCAGGAGAGATGGAACATACATCCTGCCTATATGAACTCTCTCGAGATACTGAGAGTTTCCAGCCCTGTCATTATCAACAGCTAATCAGGAGCGTCGTAAGGGACTGGCCCAGACATC
>NC_087209.1:92259217-92274217 GCF_015104395.2 Macrobrachium nipponense | reverse complement strand
TCCTACATGAGAAGACTGGTCCTCATTTACCACAAATGATATTTGGAATTATCATTTCCCTCGATTCTTTGAAATAATCGTGTGAGGAGGGTCAGTGAATAATGCTGATTACACAGACCCTTTGACTAATTACCTTGCAAGCAAGATAAGGACAAAAACCTCGTCGTATATAAGAGATCCTGATAACTTAGATTTAGATTAGATTTATCTTCCCGCCACTGGCCAGTGGCATAAGGCTGATAACTTAGCTGACTGAAGTTATCATCGTAGGGAATGGCTCACAGGTCAAGTATGTTGCCAGATCATCTAAGGATACGAAAAGATTTTTTGAGTAAATTAGGCCTAGTATGTACTTTGAGTTACAGACTTTTAGAGATCTTTCTACCCTGCAGGAAAACTGCTGCTCGTCATCTCGGTGCTGTGGTAGACATTACAAATGAACAAATAACACGGCAGTAACCAGCTTATTACGGAATGTAAATATAATTTTCATTGTGTTATTCTGCCCTGAATAGAAGGGTGCAGTATCAGCAAAAATCCAGCACCGAGAAAAATGGCTCATCTTCCCCTTTGCTTACAACTGATTTTACAGATACTGCAAATGGGACCCCCTAGATACTCATGAAAACCATTGAAGAATCAATCTGAAACTGCAGTAACTTGTGTATTAGTGATTCACGAGCCCAGTAGGTGGCATACCTCAATTTCGAAAATTTTGCATATACTACAGTTTTCCCATTTTAGGGCAGTATTGTCATAAAAGACCGAGCCATCTTGAAATGTTTAAATGTACTTCGATCCCTTTTTATCAACTAAACTGTATTAAATCTCTAAAAGCATCACCATCATAAGTAAAAAAAAAAAAAAAAAAAACAGACTAGCGTACACAAAGTTCTGGGTCAGAACTATTTCTTCCACAAACTCAAACGAACTCGAGTTACCGCATGGGATACATATAGTACCAAGGATAAAAATCTTTTCCATTCTACTTAAATTTGAAGCTTGATGATTCTAACTTCCTTAGCTGCAGTTATCTCGTTCTATGGTTTTCAGTGAACAAAAAAGAAATCTGTTCAATTGAAGCTATCAGTTTTATTCTGCTGAACCTTTGAACCTATGGACTCATGTAACTTACGTCCACTAAGGAAGGTTCCACTAAGGAACATTAAATAGGGAGACCAGTCCCTATAGATACAATTACATTACGTCGACCTATATCTATATTCAACCACCTATCATATCAAAATGGTACATTATGCGTTATTAGTAAGAGTGCAGGGATGCATAATGGGAGCATAGCTCTATTATTTCATGCCAAACCTTATTCAGAGAGAGAGAGAGAGAGAGAGATAGTGTGTGTGTTAGCATCACTTTATCTTTGGCGTATCTATTTACATGTTTATCAGAAATGTCAGTAAATGGCTTCCTTGTTTACTCTCTCTCTCTTTCCCCCCCTCTCTCTTTATATATATATATATATATATATATATATATATATATATACATATATATATGTAGTAAGGCCTAGGGTTTTTGATTAATAATGTATTGTCCGTGTGTTCTCAGTGACCTATGGAATGTGGAGAACAGTGCAGAGGGTGACGACCTGAGAGTAGCTGAACAATGAGTTTCTGGGGATGGCGTGAGATAAAAATGCTTAGTTCGACAAGGTCAATGCACGACAGTTTATGAACTCTTCTCCAAGTGCCTTGTGAAACTGGATGCAGCTAGAACCGTGAGGCGCTATCGAACTGTGTGTTCGTATGTGCGTGTGTGCCTCTTCCCTTTAAAAGTGTCATACCCAAGCCTATGGGAGGATTTGAGAGGGCTTCAAGTCACAGGCAAGATGCCGTGGCATTCGCCGGGAGTTTTTATTAACAGTGTTTAGTGTCCGGTTGTTTGGGTAAGTGTTGAAGTGCTTTAGCCAACGAGGCGGGTTATTATCTGTTTGACATTTTTGTGATGATATCCAATATTTAAACCTATGTCTGTTCAATCTTGTGTGTGTACTTACCGGGATGTGTTCTGTATCTTTGAAACAGACGGATCTGGAATGCCGGGGGGACAAAGAATTCCCAGAGGGGTGTAGACTTTTCTTGGTGACCAGGACATGTTACATTTACGGTTTTTTTTGAGTTAGTCTGTAAGACTGGATTACTTGATTGATTGATTTATTTGTTAATTGTTAATAAACGTTAATGTTATGACGCAACTCTCTTATTTTCATTACCTGTTAGAATGGAGAGAAAGAGCTAGAGAGAGAGAGAGAGATTCCTTGGAGAGAGAGAGAGAGAGGGATTGCCGAGAGAGAGAGAGAGAGAGGCTGTGTGTGTAATGTTGTGTGTGGTTTGCCTCCCGTTTCGTGTCACGCTTACCTTATGAATAATGGGGGGAAATCCCCCCATTTACAGTGGTGGCAAGCGGTTAAGAGGGGGTATAAAAGTTTTCTTTCTTTTCTATGCCTAGGAACGCCAATGTAGAGATGGGTGGCCAGTTAGAAAATAAAAGGGGTTATGGCTTAGCGATAGTTTTCGAACGACAAAGCTTTGTGGGATTGTGGAAAATTGTTAAATTGTTAGATCTCGGTTGCAATAAGGGAGGAGGGGTAGAGAAATGTCCGTCCGCGGGATGTGGGATGAGGAAAGAAATTTCTATTAGGGTCATCAAATTTGCTCGTACCGAGACTCTTCAGGGTGGGAGTCGTGAGAGCAACTCAGTTTGGTTTGTAAGTGACAGTTGCTAGGTGCATTTTCACCGATTGTGTTTGTATTATGCTGACGAGATTTACGTGTTTTACGAGAATTTAGAGTTCTTTTTTTTCCCATTATGGAGTGGTGAGTGTTAAACTATTGTTTTGAAGAGGTGGGTTTTCAGGGTTATGGGATTGGTTCAAGAGGTCAACAATTTTTCTTGTGTATTTTTCTATGCATGTGAACTGTGCTTAGATAATCATATCTGGCTTAGAGACACAGCGGCCACAAATTGTTTACGGGCTCAGCACATTTCTGGAGAGAGGCGCGTTGCATTGCGAGGGTACTGGCATCCCTCGGGGGGATAGTTGCATGGAGGGTGCCACTGGCCTCCCTCGAGAGATAGTGCAGGGGAGGGCACTAGTGTATACCTTGGGAAGGCGGGGTCCTCAGGACACTGTTTCAAAGGGGAGATGGAGCGGGGGTACTACTGTGTATTGCTCGGGCTGTTCTGTCGCTTGACTGAGGGGTTGTTCTCAGGGGCGGGGGGGAGAAACCTTTTTATTCATTGGGGGTGAACTCCTTTTTTTTTCTTTCTGTTGGGGGGATGGGTTCTTTGGCCTTGACCATGGATGCTAGATATTCAGCTGATTGATTAGTTGATGAAGTGAACGCCCGTAGAGTCTTTTTTTTTAGGAAAGAGATATTTTTTCTTTCTTGGATGAAGAGAAAAGGAAATAAAGGGAGAATTAAAATGCATTGTATGGGAGTATGTTTTACTTGTGCCTTGAAAGACACAAATATAAGGGGGATACACAGATTATTTTTTTATTGTGTTGGAGAAATTACTTTGAAATACTGATGATTGGTGTTGTATCTGTGTTGTGTGGCAATGGTGTTATGTCATGGTGTATGCTGGAGAAATTGTATATCATAAGATTCAGCAATACTGTTGTATGCTATTTGAATTTCACCTTACTTGAAATTTTTGCAAGAGAATTATTGCTATGGAGAGTTATTATTATTATTATTATTAATAATTATTATACTTGAGATGTGTCACGGGAGGTTTGCTGAAGTATAATTATCATTACGGGAGAATTGTTTTGCGAGAGAGTTTTGAGATATTTCATGGGAGATTATTCAATAATTATTACAGATAATTATTCAAGGAGAATTATTACAATGAATTAATGGGAGAGGTCTTGTCTTAATTATTTGTTGAGTTTTTGTAACTTTGGAGAATATTTTCAGTGATTCACAGGGATGAGTTTTGCTGAATCTAGATGAATCTAGCTGAATCTTGGTGAATTGTGTGGAAACTTGCTGAACTTTTGCTGGATTTTGTGCTGAATTCTTGGAGAATCGACAAGCATTAACATTGGTGATATTTTTTGTACTGATACTGATGATTTTGATGATAGCAATTTTTTTTTGGTGATCTTGCTGATGATGATATTTCTGATACTGATTTTTTTTATACTAATACGTGGGCGTTTTAATGCTATCAAGGGAGGTGAAATCTTTTTTTGATTTTGGGAGGAACTAACAACACATTATTTCTTTTGGTGTTTTCCATTCTTTTTTTATGAGTTCAGCAGATAATTGCTTGACATCTAGTGAGTTACGGGAGATAGTGAACAAGGCCGTTGATTTTTTTTTTCTCCTTTTTTGAAAATTAGCCATCGCTGACACAAGTTTTTTTTACCAAGGGTGAATTTGAATTTGATTTTTTCTCTCCAGTTGGTGTGAATATTTTTCAATATCTCAGTTCGTGACTTAGAGTCATTGTTCGGGAACGTGTTGGTGTTTTAGCTATTTGATGCTATAGAGAAATATATGTGAGAATTTTTCTTGCATGTTTTGAATGCATACGTAATGGCACTACATTTTTTCTCTGGATATTTGTTGTTCCAGAAATTGTGAGTTTTCTTGCACAATACCTGTGTTGTATTTGTGACACTTTGTGAGAGATAGGAAACTTGGTTAAGTTTTCTAGTGGCCTATGTCGGTAGTGCATATGGAGAAGTCTTGGCTTAGACACTTTGAATTTGGAGTTCTGTTATAATGAGTTGTGGCACATTAGTGATTTTTTCTAGAATTTTCTAGACAGTTTTATTTGCCGAGTTTTTGCTTTTTTTTAGCCATTATGCTAAATGGAGAGAGTTTTTATAGTTTTTGACTATAACATTGAGTTATTCTCTGGAGAATTGGAGTTATAATTGAGATATATTATTTTGGAGAGATAATTGGGACGGTATATATTATTTTGGAGGTTATATTTTGAGATATAATATACGGGAGATATATTTTGGCCATTTTTGATATTTGCCAATGTGATATGAGCTATGTTTAGTTCAATTATTTTGCAACCATCTTTGTTGCAAATGGAGACACATATTTGGAGATTATAGGGCAATATTTGTGAGTGTGTGAGTTAGTTGCCTTGAGAGCACATTTTTTGGAGATATATTTTTAGGAGCCTTGTTTTGTTCCACATGGAGTATTGGGGAAATAGAGGTAAATATTTTGTATTTGCCGAAATAGAGGTGATTATTCTCTATTCCTGGAGTGGTGTTTTTTTACTGACATGTGGCTATTGGAGAAATAAGAGAGAATAATATAAGGGGGTTGGTTATTAAACCAAATGGAGGAAAATATTTGGTATAAACCGGAGTAGTGTTTTATTATTAATATGGTGTCTCATAATGGAGTTGGAATTAATCTTTGGCGGGTGACCTTTTTTTTGTGGTTATGGGAGTTTTTCTTGAGCCAAGAGAAGATTTCTGTGGTTCTCTTTTTTGATTTCGTGACTATTTAGAGGCGAGTGGCATTACTGCATTACGAGTCATTTGGAGACATTTGTGCATTTTTTAATGGTTCAAAACAATGTATTATTTTTGGAGAAATATAATTTGGGCAAAGTCATGTTGAGAGAATGAGTCTTTGAGACAGTCTTTGAACACATTAGTCATATCCTGGAGTTAATTCTGTGAAATGTGTCTGTTAGACCTTTTTTTCTAGAGAATCATGAGTTTCCAAACTTGTGTGTCTGACTAGACAATTCTTATGCTGATGTTTGAGCATACGTCCGCAGGCGATTTTTCTGCTGACAAGCGATGTGATGAGCTGTGTGCTGATTCTTTTCCTCTGATGGTGATAGATCAGAATTTTCGCAATATCTGGAAATGTTGACAATAGCATTTCACGAAAGCGCATGTGTGAGAGTTTGCTTTCTGGCAAATTCCATAATTTTACATGGAGCATTTCTTGGGGAAAAACGCGGGAGTTATGCATATTATACATGTATTATGTATTTTGTGATTGGGGAAATCTACTTGTGATTATCTTTTTATTTTTCTTCCTTTTCCTATGAGAGATATAATTTGGGGATTGAGCTTAAGTAACATTTCTTTTTTGGACGGGAGATTTGATTTTACCGGGAGATGTGATTTTTCTGGGGTTGTTACTTACGTAAATGGGAGTTTGACATTAAGTCTCATTGTAATTAATTATTGAGCAGTAAAGGGGTTTTTGCTGTTAAAAGTTGGAGATTTTTACTGATTTTGTGGGTTGTTTAGATATCAGAGCTTGAGAGAACATTTTTGGGTCTGGGTGTGTTACGTGATTCTTTTTTTTTTCCTTGGGTTCATTACGATTTTTTTTTCTTCTTTTTTTTTTTACTTATGAGCACATTCGAGTTTGAAATGTGAGTACAGAAGTCCGTGGAGTTGCTGTGATTTCTGAGTTGTGTGTGTGCTGATGTGCGAGTTTGGAGAATTGAGTTGGAGAACTTGATGTTTTTTTTTTCTTTGAGAGTTGTGATGATGACTTATGATTTAGTAGTCATATTAAAGGGAGTTAATTGGGAGACGTTCAGTTAGTATTTCTGACCTTTTGAGATCATTGTTTGATAGAAGTTGTATGTCTGGGTTAATTTTCTTAGATTGACCAAAGACTTGACTGACATACTAACACACACCAAAAGAAAAAGTCGTTTCCCGACACCAGCAAGACGTCCACCAGCCGTGGGCAGAGAGGTTGCTGCCATGTTGCCCAGGGTGATTACAAGAATTTCTACGTGGGTGATCGCGAGAATTCTACAGCGTGTTTTTTGGGGATCTGCAGAAGCCGTGAGAAGTCTTCTACGATGAGGGAGGCATTCCGTCTTCCTACAGCTGCTACAGTCTGCTACAGGTGCAGCTACTTGCAGACAAGCAAAGAGGGATATTCAAGAATCCTAATGCAGAAAATATGAGAGAAAATGCGTCTAGTGTTATTGGGAGATAAAGCGTGATAAGACTTTATTTTATAATGCCAGAGACGTGCAGTTTTACTTATATTTTATTTTAAGCCGGCCAGTGTTTTGTGTTATAAGCAATTTTGCTAGGCGGGGGCTAGCATATTAGGTGGCCGAGCATCTGTAAGGCCTAGGGTTTTTGATTAATAATGTATTGTCCGTGTGTTCTCAGTGACCTATGGAATGTGGAGAACAGTGCAGAGGTGACGACCTGAGAGTAGCTGAACAATGAGTTTCTGGGGATGGCGTGAGATAAAAATGCTTAGTTCGACAAGTCAATGCACGACAGTTTATGAACTCTTCTCAAAGTGCCTTTGTGAAACTGGATGCAGCTAGAACCGTGAGGCGCTATCGAACTGTGTGTTCGTATGTGTGTGTGTGCCTCTTCCCTTTAAAAGTGTCATACCCAAGCCTATGGGAGGATTTTGAGAGGGCTTCAAGTCACAGGCAAGATGCCGTGGCATTCGCCGGGAGTTTTTTATTAACAGTGTTTTAGTGTCCGGTTGTTTGGGTAAGTGTTGAAGTGCTTTAGCCAAAGAGTGGCTTATTATCTGTTTGACATTTTTGTGATGATATCCAATATTTAAACCTCTGTCTGTCAATCTTGTGTGTGTACTTACCGGGATGTGTTCTGTATCTTTGAAACAGACGGATCTGGAATGCCGGGGGACAAAGAATTCCCAGAGGGGTGTAGACTTTTCTTGGTGACCAGACATGTTACATTTACGGGTTTTTTTGAGTTAGTCTGTAAGACTGGATTACTTGATTGATTGATTTATTTGTTAATTGTTAATAAACGTTAATGTTATGACGCAACTCTCTCATTTTCATTACCTGTTAGAATGGAGGGAAAGAGCTAGAGAGAGAGAGAGAGATTCCTTGGAGAGAGAGAGAGAGAGAGAGAGGGATTGCCGAGAGAGAGAGAGAGAGAGAGGCTGTGTGTGTAATGTTGTGTGTGGTTTGCCTCCCGTTTCGTGTCACGCTTACCTTATGAATAATGGGGGGGACCTTACCTTACCTTACAGACCTTACATCTTGTCGGGTTGCCCCAGGTCCCTCAGTGTGAGGCACCTCTAATGTCTACCAGAGAGTTGCTAGTACATCTTCCGGTATATTTTGCATTTCCACCCAATCTTGGATGGTCTGGGATGCAGTTTAGATATTTGTCGAGCTTATTCTTAAACACATCTACGCTCACTCCTGATATATTCCTCAGATGAGCTGGCAACGCATTGAATAGACGCTGCATTATCGATGCTGGTGCGTAGTGGATTAATGTCCTGTGTGCTTTCCTTAATTTTTCCTGTATATTTTTGGGCACTATTAATCTACCTCTGCTTGCTCTTTCTGATATTTTTAGTTCCATGATATTTTCTGCTATTCCTTCTATCCGTTTCCATGCCTGAATTATCATGTAGCGTTCTCTCCTTTCCAGATATATAATTTTAAGAATTGTAGTCTTTCCCAGTAGTCTAGGTCCTTAACTTCTTCTATTCTAGCTGTAAAGGACCTTTGTACACTCTCTATTTGTGCAATATCCTTTTGATAGTGTGGGTACCATATCATATTGCAATATTCAAGTGGACTACGAACATATGTTTTATAAAGCATAATCATGTGTTCAGCTTTTCTTGTTTTGAAGTGCCGTAACAACATTCCCATTTTTGCTTTACATTTTGCCAACAGAGTTGCTATTTGATCATTGCATAACATGTTCCTATTCATCATCACACCAAGGTCTTTAACTGCTTCCTTATTTGTGATGGTCTCATTATTAGGTCCCTTATATCATATAGCTTTCTTTCTCTGTCTCCATAATTTATTGATTCAAATTTATCAGAGTTAAATACCATCCTATTTACCTCTGCCCAATCATATACTTTGTTAAGGTCTCTTTGTAGAGCGTTCCTATCTTCATCACAAGTAATTTCTCTACTTATTCTTGTGTCATCTGCGAAAACTACTCACTACCGAATCCTTAACATTATTGTCTATGTCTTCAATCATAATAACAAACAGTATTGCAGCTAAACACCGTACCTTGCGGCACACCGGATATTACCTTGGCTTCATCCGATTTCTCGTCGTTTGCAATAACTATCTGTTTTCTGTTGTGTAAAAATTCTTTAACCATCTTCCTACTTTATCCACGATATTGTGTTTTCTAATTTTCTTCGCTAATATATTATGGTCTACTTTATCAAAAGCTTTTGCAAAGTCTAAATAAACCACATCTGTTTCATTCCGCTTTTCATATTTTTGAATATGTTTTCACGGTGGACTAACAGTTGGGTTTGTGTACTTTTTCCGGGTACGAAAACCATGTTGGTCCTTTATTAAAACAAATTATTTTTTTATTAAATAAAGTTTCATAATATTTTTCTTCATTACCCTTTCATACACTTTCATTATATGTGATGTTAGACTCACAGGCCTATAATTACTTGCCTCTAGTCTTGATCCACTTTTGAAAGTAGGGGTAATATACGCTAATTTGTGCTCATCATATATCTTGCCTGTATCTACACTTTGTCTTAATAATATTGCAAGTGGCTTTGCGATAGAATGAACTACTTTCTTTAACAAAATAGCAGGAATTCCATCAGGCCCTGCAGCAGCTCCATTTTTAATTTCATTAATAGCCTGCACAATATCAGGACTCTTTCCCCAATTTTGTTTATATCTATGTCAGCTAAATATTCACTATTTTCATCCCTTACTTCTATATCATTATCTTCATTATCTATTCTAGGGGTGAATTCTCTCTTATATCGTTCTGCCAGTATGTTGCAAATTTCCTTTTTTTCATTCGTTAATCTCCCTTCAATTCTCAGAGGGCCTATTTATTCTTCTTTTATTCATCTTCTTCGCATATGAGTATAATAGTTTGGGGTTTTGCTTGATATTTAATAGGGTTTTTTCTTCCAAGTCCCGTTTTCATTTTCTTTTGATTGTATAATCTTTTTTCTGCATTTTCTATCTTACTTTTTAGTTCTATAACTTTCCATGCATTTTTTTCTTTTGCAAGACCTTTTTTCCACTTTCTGATTTTCTGGAACAAGATTCTTCTGTCTCTTGGGGTATGCATGAATGATGTTTACTTTTCTTCTTCGGTATATATTTTTCCACTATTATCTCAATATTTTATATAATATCTCCGTAATTTACCCTTATGTATCACTTACGAAAATGTTATCCCAATCTTTGTTTAATTCTTCCATTAATTTCTGACCATTTTATATTTTACTGTAGAAGTTGTATTTTCCATATCCTTCCCCCTTTTTCATTTCTTGCTTATCTCTATTTTCACTTGCTTTGGAATGAACTGTTAATTCTATGACATTATGGTCTGAAATACTCGCATTATAAACTATTATTTCTTTAACATAATTCATCTCGTTCACAAATACTAGGTCTAAAGTATTTTCCTTTCTTGTTGGCAGGTGATTTATTTGTTGAATGTTGTATTCTAGTAGCATATCTAATAGCTTTTCAAATTGCCTCTTATCTTCTGCACTACTAGTGACTCTCTTTTTTATATGTATAAGTACAACCACAATCTCCTATCGTTCTTTTTTTTTTCCATTCTACGAAAGGAAAGTTGAAGTCAACCAGATAGGAGAATAGTACAGTCCGTTGTGATTTCTACATATATCATCCAATTTTTTCAATTATTAAGTCAAACTCTTTAGTATTAGGAGGTCTATATATTACTATGTTCATCAATTTTTCAGATTCAAATTCTACCGCTATTAGTTCACATTCTGAGTTACTATATTTCTCATATATTTTTCCTGTTTTTTGTCTTTCTTCCCATAGATTGCGGTTCCCCCTTGATTCCTATTTTTTCTATCTGATCTATAGTTTGGAACCCTTTTATTTGATCATCATTCCCAGCTCTTTGGGAATACCAGGTTCACTATATTCATTATATCTATTTTCTTTTCTTTTTAATTTTGGGTTAGTTCTTCTAAGTACTCTATTTTTCTTTTTTGAGTTACTCGTAACTAAACCCTGCGCATTCATCACTATGATGGTTGCGTGTTTTCTCCTTCATTTAATACTGATAGTAATAAGGATTTTCCCATGTCTCTTTCCTGTTCTGGTATGTTGTTCTTTTTTTCATTTCCAGAAATTCGACATTAAAAAATCCAACTTTTCCATAATATTTGATCTTCCTTCATCATAATTATTCATTTGTGTCTGAATCTGCAATTTTCTCCGTTCTGCAATATCCTCTTGCATAATAAATCAGTTATTATACTCTTGAGTAGAATTTCGGAGCTGATGCTTTGAAATTCTTTGCTGACACCTCTGCATATCTCATTGGTGGTTTGCTTTTCTCTTTACCTGATATTCTTGATTTATCTCTTTATTTGTTTCTTTCTTATTGTGGATTTATTACTTGGTTGGTTATTTATTGATTATGATTTCATGGCTACAGGGTGCATATATTTGCATTTTTTGTCGAACTTACATCCTTTTCCTTCTTTTAGGTTTTTACATATTTTTGGATGCAGATCTCTGCAATCATCCCCATATCCATCTAAGTATGCACATTTACCATATATTTCATAGTTTTGACATACCTTAGGATGTTTGTAGTAACATCTTTCTCCAAATCTGCAATTCCCTCTTTTCAAAAGGTTGCAGATTTTGTCTTTCTTGTCTATTTTTTCCTCTTTCCGTCATTGTATAGATCTGGGTAGAGCCTCTTCGGGATGCTTTTCTGTTGTCATATCGTAATTTATTTCTTCGTAGGGTATTGCTGCTTTTATTTTTGCCTCATATGTAGTATCAATGAGTATCTCTGCATCCATACTTTTATCTTGTTCTTTGTTTTCCTTATTTTGTTCTGTCATTTCATTTTTGTTTACTTCTCTTCCGTTTTCCTCTTCTTCTTTTTCTTCTTTCTTCTCCTCTTCCTCTTCTTCATTCTCCTCAACTATTTGTACATTCAATCTTGATTTAATAAACATTGTCTATCCATGATAGACATGTTGAACAAAAAAATCTTGTATCTTTTCTCAAATCTGTATTACCTCAGCACACTGTGGATGGGTCGGAATGTTGCATGCAGCAACATTTTCTGATTAGGTTTTGTGGATTGACTATGCTATACCAAACCTTACACAGTTTGCATGCTTTTGGCATTCTTTTTCCTAATGCATCAATTAGTATATTCACAAGATTCACCTTATTCATTTTCTTTGTCGGAATATGTTGGTTTATGTATATTTTCTTTATGAGTCTCTTGACCACTTGGATTTTATTGGAACTTCTTCAATTATTTTCAAGATGTTTTCATTAGATTTGTTCCAGTTTGAAGGATTATATCCTTCTAATATATATAGAATGCTTTTTGTATCTTTTTGGTTAGGACTGTTGCTGATTTCATAGATGAGAAATGCCAGTTCCCTTCCTGCTACCTCATCGTATTGCGATCTGCTAGACACGCCAAATTACGCCACCTTTTCCCGCAGTTGGAACTTACTGCCATCTGTTCTGATTTATAGTATTACACTTGATAAACTAACTTAGAAGACGCTTTATCCTACTATTTCACACTAATCTTATCACGATAGTTCACGAACACTTCTAGATATTTCTCAAATTCTAGTCGTATGTTAAACTTGTGATATCTGTTGATTATTGTGACTTCACGCGGGTACGTCTCACCAAGCAAGATGGCTACTATAGTAATATATATATACTAGTATATATATATATATATATATATATATATATATATATATATATGGATAAAGAGAGAGAGAGAGAGAGAGAGAGAGAGAGAGAGAGAGAGAGAGAGAGAGAGAGAGAGTAAACAAGGAAGTCATTTACCGACATTTATGAATTTATGATAAAAACATGTAAATACAATACTCCAACCAATAGAGTGATGCCAACTCTCTCTCCTCTCTCTCTCTCTCTCTCTCTCTCTCTCTCTACACACACACATACATATACATATATATATACTATATATATATATATATATATATATATATATATATATATATATATAGATAGATAGATAGATAGATAGATAGATAGGTGAGGGATAAGGAAAACGAAGATAATCACAAGAACAGCAAGAATGCTAAAACCAGAGGAAACGAACAAATGGCAGAGAAGAGACTGTATCGAATCTGGGGAAGAGGAGAGACGAGAGAGAGAGAGAGAGAGAGAGAGAGAGAGAGAGAGCACAACGGCGAAGAAAACGACTGGCACTAAAGGAGGTGAATGGAGGAGAGAAAAAGCGTTAGCGGGGAGCGAAAATGGACGAGAAGTGAGGAGAAAAAAAAAGTAGCGAGAGTCGGAACGCCTCATAAATTAGACTTTGAATCCTAATTGAACTGACTCTTCTGAAGATGGAGGAGGAAAGAATTCTTCCTTGCCTTATCTCTCTGTCTACTGTTTCTTTTCTCATTTTCTCATTCAACTCCGTTTTTATTCTTACCTGCCTATTCCTCTTGTGTTTTTAAATGTAGTCGAGATAAATATCTATTTCACTTGACACAGATAGTATCAATCATTTCCAGCGTCATGAATTGTGGAGTTCTTAGTTTTTTCTTATTAATGGGTTTTTTTCTATTTCTCTTTCATTCGTGTCTCTAATTTTGAATAATCATTGTGGATTATTTTTTGCGTGTCATAGTTCGTACGGTAGCCACTGAAAAAGCATCGTTCGGAGTAATTGTCATTAATACCAAAGGTAAAATATTGATTTTAATTCATTTTCGAGAGGTTTGTGCCTTCCCTCGAAAATGACTGACTCTTCAAGAGACACCTACAGTAGAATTCCACTATAAATCACACATGCTAAAGAAGAATGCCACTGTAAATCACATATGCTAAAGTAGAATTCCACTATAAATAAAATATACTAAAGTAGAATTCCACTATAAATAAAATATACTAAAGTCGAATTCCAATATAACTCAAATACGCTAAAGTAGAATTCCACTATAAATCACATATACTAAAATAGAATTCCACTATAAATAAAATATACTAAAGTAGAATTCCACTATAAATAAAATATACTTAAGTAGAATTCCACTATAACTCACATACGATAAAGTAGAATTCCACTATAAATCACATATACGAAAGTAGAATTCCACTATAAATAAAATATACTAAAGTAGAATTCCACTATAAATCACATATACTAAAGTAGAATTCCACTATAAATAAAATATACTAAAGTAGAATTCCACTATAAATAAAATATACTAACGTAGAATTCCAATATAACTCACATACGCTAAAGTAGAATTCCACTATAAATCACATATACCGAAAGTAGAATTCCACTATAATAAATATTAGCTAAAGTAAGAATTCCTACTATTAAAACCATTCAAATATATAAAAGTGAGAATTCAACTATTAAATAAATATAACTAAAGTAGAGCTTCCACTGATAAATAAAATATACTAACGTAGAATTCCCCAAATCTAACTTCACCATAACGCTTAAGTAAATTCCATCTATAAATCACATATACGAAAGTAGGAATTCACTTACATAAAATATACTAAAGTAAGAATTCCCTATAAATCACATATGCTAAAGTAGAATTCCACTATAAATCACATATACTAAAGTAGAATGACACTATAATTGCATATATTAACGCAGAATTCCACTATAAATCACATATTCTAAAGTAGAATTCCACTCCAAATTACATATGCTAAAGAATAATTCCACTAAATCAAATGTAAACTAAGTGGATAAATCAAATGTACTAAGTGAATTCATAAATCAAAAAATAAATAGAGTGGGGAAATCCAACATAAATCAAATATACTAGAAAGTGGAAATCCACTGAGTGGAAATCCACTAAAAATCACATATACTTGTGATATATTAATCATAAATTCTGATGAGAACACATACTTTATATGCGACCAAGACAGTCTTTGGAAATGATAACCAAAATAATTAAGAACTATAAAGAAAACAGGTGATTTGAACATTCAAGACGAAAGAAAATA
>NC_087209.1:92246717-92254217 GCF_015104395.2 Macrobrachium nipponense | reverse complement strand
AGTAGAAAATAATGAGACTGAGCGAGCGGCCTGCCTCCCGGTACCAGCCAATCAGAGGCCGCTAAACAAACGTCTCGTAGGGACAAGAATCTACCTTAAATGAATCGACTATAGTGCTATGGCTAAACTAATGTTAGTGTTTGATTAATTACCGAGGGTTATTTGAGTTATTTGGGCTTCGGAGTTTAACATTTCATTTAATCATTCTGTTAAGAATCTGAGTTATTCAGTTAATACTTTGCTTTTAAATAAATGCATATTTTTGTAATTCGCGACTCTGATTTGATGACCTTAGATAATGGAGGGGAGGTGTATCGAGAGAGAGAGAGAGAGAGAGAGAGAGAGGAGAGAGCTGTTTGGTATCAGGAGAGAGAGAGATGAGGAGAGAGAGGAGAGAGAGAGAGAGAGAATGTGTTGCCAATTGCCTTTGAAAAATATGATAACGAGATAATGACCATCTCGTTAGATATATATATATATTATATATTTTTATAAATAATTATTATTATATATATATAAATATATATAATTATTATATATATATTAATAGATATATAGAAGGTACTTGTGATTGTTAAGTAGGGAAGCCTATAAAGACTAGTCAAAAATGATCCGAAAGAGCACACAATTTGTTTAATTATACCTTCTAAATGTGTGTGTAGAAGACAGCCATTGCGTAAAATTACTCTGGTGATTAATGAACTAATTTTTCCTGATTTTTTTTTTCTTTTTTTTTCATCAAAATTATCTACTTATTCACCTACCCCATCATTCAAGAACTGACGAAGTTCGAGTGGCCTCTTCTCTATGAAAATCCTTTAAGCCGAGTCTTTAATAACAAAAAAATATAAACACATTTAAACATCAAGGCCACCCGAATAACACCGTGTCAATAGCATTTTCATTCTTTAAAAAAAAAACGTGTAACTTGCACGTGAAAATAATGATGAAAAATGAAGACGCAATACCGAGGAAAAATATTATACATTGCTGCCTTATAAACACCGCAACGTCAATGGACAGAGACAGATGATGATGGCGGAGATGATGAATGGTGTTGATTCCGGAGGCCCCAATACCCTGCTGCTTCGGGAGGAGGAGGAGGAAGGAGAGGAGGAGGAGGAGGCCCCGATACCCTGCTGGTTCGGTAAGAGGCGTTGCTAAGGAGGAGGAGTAGGAGGAGGTGGTGGGAATGAGGAGGAGGAGAAGGAGAGGGTCCGGAGAGGAAAATTGATGAAACGATGCAAAGAGAGAAAGGATGAAGGAAAAACCGAAAAAAAACAATAGGTTGAGGGGTGGGGGAGAGGGGAGGGTGGGGCTGGGAGACAAACGAAGAAGGTTCGGTAGAAGGATGGTAGAAGAAGCATCAAATGAAAACAAACGAGAATGACGAGAAACAATTGATAGAGCAAAGGGCAAGACGAATATAAGGGAGTTAGGCCGAAGATGTTTTAGATCTAACTGTTTTCATTTTGATGCTCCAGTTTTCATGTGAATAAACTCGTATTTATTAATGAAAATGTTCGTGTCATCCTGACTGTAAACTGTAGTTTTCTTTTTTTCTGCTTTAAAGAAAGAAACTGTAAGCAATTAAATTCTTTCTAGCAAAAAAGGTGAGTGGAATTTAATAAACTACATACTTATATACGCAAAATGTATCATCCTTTTCTGTCATGAGAGTAAAAACAATTTAACCACTCGATTTCCTCATACCTAAAGCCTGAATGCAGGATGCAGAATTAGAGAAGAAATACTCCTTCCTTCACGAGTTCGTGGTACCAATCACTCCACTCGGCTACGAAGAATATTAGCCTACTTCAGCTCCTACTTACAAATATATCTTTCTAATACAGACGCAATTTACTAGAGCTAGAGCAGATATTCCTCTTATCAATCATAAAATACTGTTTTAACTGCTTTGGTAACAAAGGCGAACAGCGATGAATTCATCATTAACAATAAGCGACAACGCACATTCATATCCTGCATCATACTTGGGAATGAGATAACAAAGACCCAGCATCACAGACAACCACTTCCTCCCTCCCTCCCTCACTTCATCAGATTCGCCCCGTTACCCTTTCCTCTATGACTCAATATACGCACTTTGCTGCGCATCTCACTCTCTCATTTGTCTCTGTCACAGACCTTCCTTTATTGGGAAACTATCATTTATTCCGTGATGCATCTGGACAAGTGCACACGCACGTGTGCGAGTTGTGGGTGTACACTCCTGTAGTGCAGCTAGAGGTCGCTTGTTTTGATTGCCGGTGTACAAAGAGCACAATTTAGCTTTCGTGGTCTCTATCCATTTGACGACTGCGTTTGTGGTTTGCCTGTGAAGTGTATGCGTTGGGTGACGGCTCTTTGCGTTAGGGATTTCTTTCGTCCATTTTCAAATAATTGAGTGAAAAGCTCTAAATACTTACATAATTGCTAGCCTGATGTTCAGCCTGAGAGAGAGCGGCCGTTTCTGACTTTTCACAAAAATATTTTTCTTGCACATAACTCAAGAAGGTCATCGTGCGGCTTGGAATGACGGGAGAATTTGTAATCAAACCTTGTAGGCATTAAATATACTTAAGGAGCAAACACCCTCTTGACCTTTTGCGGCGCAAATGATGACTTCGCTCACTAATCTTGACAAAGTGTTCTTTCGGCAATGCAGCGCAAATGCTTGCTAAATATCCGAGTTGAACTTGTAAGAGGTTTAAGTTGCTATTTTTTCTCACGTACGAGTGTGAAGTATTGGCGCAATTATAGACTGTATTTCGAAATATGAAAAAAAATTTAGTCAATACTTCTGCAATGAACGACTGACTGGAGGTTACGTCTCTTCCTAACCAGTATATTTCGCCTGGATCGTGACAACGAACAACTTTTGGTCGATAAGAATACGTACGTATTCATGGAGTATTTGCTATTAGATTATCTATTCTTATCTATCCCCTTTTATACAAATTGTTGTGCTGCAGACGGAACAAAGCTGTAATTTTTATTTTCCCTTAATTAAAAAATAAATATTCTGTTACATTTCTAGGAACATCATCATTCACAAGCAACCGAAGTATCACTCCGAAAATGTCAACTCTCATATCTTTAGTGGGGATTCGTCCTCAATAAAAGGTTGCCTTAAGAAGAGAGTAAATTACATTTCAAAAGGTCATGTCTCCATTATCATCTTCACTGACTGCCTTTAGCTACTTCGGCTAGCGAGAGTATAAACGTATCAATGTTTATTTCTTAATCCATTTCTCGGTTATCAAATTGATGTAACTCTATTCTTTCCCCACTATTTGATCTCGTGCACCGTCAAATATTTTCTTTTCTTGAGGCCTGTTCGGTGCATTTCATTTTAAAATGGCAATTAGACATCTGAGTCAGGTAAAATTCCAGGTTGAAAAGCTTTTGTACCTTGCTTTACTTTGATCTAATTGACAACATATGCGCTTTAACCTCATTATGGGAGCATTCATCAGATTTGGGAAAAAATGGACATGTAAATTTTCTATCCTTCTCCTATCCACTAAATTATTCAAACTAAACCCCCATCAAGCTAATCAATCGGAATCTTCCCTTTCAGTATTCATTTTCGCACTCCTTAAGTTCAACAGATTAATTTTTCCTATCTTGATAATATGCAATCATCTTTCTTGGTAGCTCCAGGCCATCGGATAAAGACGCGTATAACTGTGTTAATCAATTAAGCCATAAGCTACAAAAGTCTTAATAGCAATGTTGCTGTGTTTGTGCAATAACTCATTTGTCACCTTAGGATCGGATTGGGTGATTACATAACACAGATACAAGTCGTTCTGCAGCCGATATGTTTTGGAACATAAATTTTCTAGTCGCTGACGAATTACAAACGTTCAAGTACACAAAATCTTCCTTCCTCGAACCTTTTTTTGTCTGCTTTTTTATTTTATTTCATTCATTTTCTTGTGGCATGGAGGATGAATCTGGGTAATGGATAATAGGAATACAGTTATTTATTCAACTATCTTTGTGCAATTTTACTTTATACATAAGCTAATCAACTGTTGTATGCTTGTTTGTCTGTTTGCATTGTGTTCTTACGTTGCATGGAACCAGTGGTTATTCAGCAACGGGACCAACGGTTTTACGTGATTTCCGAACCACATCGAGAGAGAACTTCTATCACCAGAAATACACATCTCCAACCCCTCAATGGAATGCCCGAGAATCGAACTCGATCAACTGTTGTAAAAACAGCACAGACGAAAAGCGTACGAGTTTCAGCTATTGTCAGCAGCATACACGTCAATCATTTCATTCAATTTTGCATTAATCCTTTATGAAAATACAATTCCTCTCAAACGTGATTAAGAAAATAAGCCAAGCTAAAGTCTGAGAGTCCTTCTGGTATTAGTCTGGCAGTAAACAAGAACACAGCAGACAATGTCAGAACAGCGAACATTCATGTATAATACTCGTATAGACGGTGCGAGGTTAAAATTGTGTGATGAATTAGACATCGCTGGGTTAAAACGTATTATGGATATTGCAAGGCACAGCACATTATTATTGATCTGCAAAGGTGACACTGAGTTATGGATTTAATAAAGTTTAAATTTTAGTCACCAGGCAACGCTGCCATTCATTTTCAACAAGGGAGCGAAATTCTAACACCAACAGAAAAAAATGTTAACAAGAATCGAGAACAACACAGGCTTCGTGGATATCTCGGAAAAGGTTGATCCTACCTCCTAGAACTGTATAATAAACTTGTATCAGGGGAATCGTTTAAACCTGGAAAACCAAGTCTCCCAGAGAACTAGAGGCCAAGATACGGTGATCACCCCTATTCTAACTCAGGGTGGTTCGCGGGATCAGAATAATCCTGTAACGTCTATTTTACTCTGGATACTGATGCTGTCTGGGGCTTTGGAAAGCATACAGAGGACGTTTCTGTCTCGTGAGGTTTCCGTGATACAAACAAAACAGGAGGTGGTATGAATTATTATGATAACTATAAAGTGAGTCTATTTAGGTTAAATTTTCAAGATTTCAAATGCATAGCTGATCAATCATTTTTGAGCTGTAAAACTCAAAATTTGTAGGCTGACTTTTAGAATGCTACACTCTGCCTTAAAAAAAAAAGTGAAAAAAGAAAGATGGTGTGTGTGTGTGTGTGTGTGTGTGTGTGTGTGTGTGTGTGTGTGTGTGTGTGTGTGTGTGGTAAGCGAAGTTCGAATTCCAGCTCCTTCGACATCTGCCCGTTTAGATTTTTCTTGGTTTCTTCGACGGCTGTAGCGATAAATGCCATTTATGCCAATCTAACCCATTTCCATAAACATCCCTGGAAAAATAAAAAAATCATGTTTACTTATTATGCGGATCAGAAAATAAATGAAGACTCCATTTCTGTAAAACTGTCAGAGTTCAGACGTCAAGCAACGTCTGGCATGCGTAGCTACAGCCATCACCTGCCACCCGACAAAATATTGCCCGGTTTCCCAACGACGTAATATCATTTTTCCACTGTTTTCCTCCTGGAAGCGAGGAAATTTCCCCTAGCTCATCAGTATTTCCCCCTCTCCCGGAATTTCTTAGTCGTAATTTACCGTTATAAGCTATAAATATCAATTAGCTAATGACTGCAACTCTCTCTGTCTCAGCGCTCTCTACCTCCCTCCCTCTCTTCTCCCTGTCTCTGTCTCTCTGTCTTTAAGGGAATATTTTAGTATCAGTAATTCTCCTCTCCCCTTATCTGAGTACAATAGCTGCCATCCAGAGGGTCCTGGCTTTAGGGAAAGCGATAACCATCGTTGCATAAGTGATGCTCTTTGCTTCGTAAAAGGAGGAGTATAAAAGGAGAAGAGCTCTTAGCACAATGACGTCACACGAACATACACGTAGCTCTAACTGCACACTTATAAAGTAAAGGAAGACACCTCTTTATTGATTGCACATTTGACTACAGCTGTATCCCAATACGGACCCACCACGAACGTGCCGGAAGGTAGTGGCGGTAGGACTCGCCGCCGAGGATTCCCAAGCCACGAAACGTATGATTCACCAATACGGGGAGCCGTAAAAAAGGCGGGAAATGGAGCGAAGCTCCCTTTTAAAACAAAAGGGAGACGATGGAAGCCTCTTAATGCCGAAGGAGAGACATCGAACCCTAATGCGTTCCGCCAGTTTCGTCGAGAAAAAGACTCTTCTTTGTGTCTTAACCGCTGGAATTGTTTTAGCGGAAGTTATTCCTTACAGTTCCTCACTCCTACCTTCCCCCCACCCCCCCCCACCCCAACTTCAGCCCTTCCTGCCCAACCCCTCCCTCACCCCAACAATGTTAAGTTTCTGGTTTGGCTTTTCGTCTATTATGCTAGTTACCTGAAAATAAACAAACGGTGTTTAAAGAATTTCCAGCGAACTCCGGGTCAGGTTTTAGTGTGGATTCAAGTCTGTATTTTATGCCAGGATTCATTTATTCTTAATATAATTTACAGTCTCTGCTTTGAGAAGATCTAGAAGACGTAACGCTTCAGTTTTTGATATTAAAGCCCAGTTCCATGTTGCCTTCATGATGATCTATTTGAAAAATTTAATTTTATCAATAACGAAATTTCAAAGACGGAAGAATTTCCGCTTTATAATCGCTTCAAAATTCTGTATCTGTTGTTAGTTACGGAGTCTTTACTCTGTCAATAATAACACTAACTACTGAAATATCGTGCAGTTCGTGCTGGTGATTATGGAATTTTTACTTCTGTACAACAGCTGCTGCTCATAGTTATTAAGAATGTAACGTGATCATTTCCAATCATACAAAGAGACACCGACTAATGAAGTCTGAAATCGTCAGTGATTACGATTCGTCCACGGATGTATTCAGCAGCCAGTGAATAAGATATTTTCTGCATTGTTTCACAAAGTGAATTAGATTACATTCACGATCGCTCTTGAAAAGCATTCGAAGCTTTTAGCCTGATTATCCCCATCTGGTCTCTTTTGTGGTTTCAGGCGTCCTTTCGTATAAATGAATAAAACATAGTTAGCGAGGATTGGCTTAGTGCTGAAATGGCTGTTTATTACCTCCAGCCTAATGTCCGTTTCCTCTAATTTGCAAGAGAGCGAAGGATAATGCTGTCAATGGGAGGAAGAGTAAAATAAAATAAAACAAGTTCAAAGTTTATTTTGTAGTAAGAGAGGCGGGAACGCAGGATACGATGAGTGCTCTTCCAGTCTATATTTCCATTAGGTCTTTTTTAACCCAAGCATATGGTTATGTCATTTATCAAGAGAACAGTATAATAAGAGAAGCACAGACATCCAAACAAAGGAAAAATGCATTTGGATTCGCGGCGTTGCCTTATTAATGAAGTTCAGTGTTGAATTTGTCCGACTGAAATCTCTGCCGGACGTAAATGTATCGAAATTTGCTACATGTTCTCGTTTAGAAGTCCCGTTATTATCCTAGCGGAGTTTAATCTTGTTATTAATCGTGACCCTGCAGACAGCTGCTGGGTTCCG
>NC_087209.1:92236717-92241717 GCF_015104395.2 Macrobrachium nipponense | reverse complement strand
AGAATAAGCTCGACAAATATCTAAGCTGCATCCCAGACCCTCCAAGTTTGGAAGATGCAAAATATAGCGGAAGATGTACAAGCAACTTTCTGGTAGACATTAGAGGTGCCTCACACTGAGGGACCTGGGGCAACCCGAACAAGATGTAAGGTCTGTAAGGTCTGAAGTAAAGGAGCTTTAAATCTTACATATAAGTACACATAAATATAGCCACACACTCACATAAACGCCATACACACACCACACACACACACACACACACACATATATAATATATATATATATATATATATATATATATATATATATATATATATATATATATATATATATGTGTGTGTGTGTGTGTATGTGTGCGTGCGTGTGCGTGTGTGTGTGTGTAAAGAATAAGTAATTACTTGAAATTACATTTTTTCAATTAGAATCTCTCTTTTGCGAAATATTACTGTTAAAAAAATCTCTACCAATATGACATTCGGCCCGAGTTAGTTATACGATTCGTAAAAACAACAACAAAAGGCTGCATGAGACTCATAAGATTCAAGTACCGATGCGAGAGCGAGAGAGAGAGAGAGAGCGAGTCGGATGAGAGAGAGAGAGAGAGAGAGAGACTTATCATCATGCACACAATAGAATCGCAATCATCTCTCCGATGCTACTAGGGGCTGTCGATAGGCCAACGTATATACGCCATTCGCTGCATTCATTTGTCTTTGTCAGGAGCTTCCCTTTATTGGGAAACAATATCTCTGCCTTTTGCGTGCATTTATCTATGTGTACGTGGCTGTGTATAGTTCTCTGATGGATTATAAATGATTCAATTCTTCTTAAAGACTACCATCATTCCCATAACAGGCGCAGCGTCACCGTGCGCTTATTACTAAAGCTTTTGTTATTTTTCAAATGATATAATCACGGTTTATTTCAATGCCATTAGGCTTATAACGCAATACCGCGTTCCGTCGATATTTGGTGGGGAATTCCGCTGGAAGGCGCTGCATTACCCAGCGACATCTTTGTACCTATTTTAATGCCCATAATTCGCGAGCTACTGCAATATTGGTAGAGGAATTCGATATATTCGGCTTGTGCTAAATTCATTCCCTTTATAGAACGCCAGTGGCTTTCCTCCCGAGGCTGCAACTACTAAAGGCGATGTTGCTGTCTTCCCTTAGTAGCATTTTCGCCCTTTCTGAGCCAGCAATAAAGGTAATTCCTATTATGGAAAGGCTGGGCAGGGTATTCATGCTAAGAAGTTGTATTGGAGGCTTGTAGTGGGTAAAAGTATAGTGGCAATAGAAGGGGCTGCGTAATAGGTAGGGGTATCCACATAAGGATGCTTTTGTACACTTGCACACTGTATCTTCTAGTACATGATTTGGAATGAAACTTTCTCTTCTTCTTTATAGCGTTCATATGTTTTTATTTGCCTCTGTTTTCCACCTCCATGATGAATTGTGAACTGTTTTCTCTTGTTATAACCTCGAAAAATTAATTCAATCAGGACGTCCAACCTGATTGGCGATAAATCAAGAGAGAATTGTGGCTATTTATATTTCTAAAGCGACAGTTTTTTAACCTGATGTACCAGACAACTAATTTAGTTGTAAGTAATGCTTTCCCCACTAAGCAAAAGTCTTGTAGACTCAACTCACTGAAACTAGACTGTGCTAAAATGGAAATTCACCTTTTGTTTGATAGAAACTATATTGGAACTAGCTATAGTCTCAATAACCCTGACTTCTGAAGCACATCCAGACGAATTTCTTGAAATTCCAAGAATAATTGACTGCTATCACATGGTAAGCACCTACCGCATGTGTCGGTTAACTTTGCTTAATAAATTTATTACAAAATAACACTGAAGTGCAGATTTCACATTCTCAAGTAACTGAATCAGTCTTTTTGTTATGAAATTGGATCTGCCACTTTTCATTGTTACATTCTGTCGCCCGTAATTCTGATTTTATCATTCTTACAGTAGTTATAGCAACACATTGTGAGATTATATTAGCAATGTAAAACGACATTTGAAACACTGGCAAATGAAAATTGAACCATGAACCTTCTCTAGGGTAAAATTACGGAAACTAGATGTATAGATGTAAATGATTAGAATGAATGTTAAATAAATGCTGAAGTGCTCGATTTTTGGAGGAAACTGATCTGCACAAGGAGTTTTATCTAAATTTCCTAACTGCCATAGATCTCTTGACCAATGGAAAACCACTAAAAATTGCAGTACCTAGTAAATATGAGTGAGCAACTGAGAATGGGAACCATTTCTATTATTTTAGTCATGTAACTGTAAGGCGGGGGATAGGATAAGATGGGGAATCCGTTGCAACCGATTTAAATCCCTGTGGGGTCCCAAAGAAGGAAGTTAACGCTTGGGTGGGGGTGGGGGAGGGGGAGGTTTCAGGCGCTGAATTCTGGTTGGATGGGCGAACACAGATGGTTTCCTATTGGCTGTTGGGAGATGGCTTCAGTCCAGGCTTCTATATTTGATGTCTGCGCCGTTGTAACCTGGTCGATCTTCGGAGTTGCGTGACGTCACGCAACTCGGAAGATCGACCAGGTTGCAACGGCGCAGACATGAAATATTTTAGTTATGAATACACCACCATAAATCATTGGAAAGTTCGAATTGATAATGGTTACCTTGATGTGGGAGTGAAAGTTTTTTGGCTTCAAGAGGATTCTGGTGTCTCCCCATCAATCTATGTCAAGAGAGCAACGTTTAGCCTTATTAACAGGTATGAGTTTATCGAAAGTTTCTGAGTGATTATGTATATTTTAATTTATATTACTTATCTCATTCTTCTAACTTCGTCGTAGATAATGAAATATAAGAACAAGGGGTTCAGAAGATGATGCTCAGTATTACAAGAGCGTGATCTTTCTTTTTTTTACTAAAAACAAAAAGGGAAGAACACAATCATTCTTGGTACTTCATCATGAACATGTTAATTTGATACAGTTGTAGAACGTGTCAGTTGAAATGTTTCAACTGACAGTATTAATAAGAAAAACAATCAAGGCATTAAGCTTCTCGAAAACATAAAGGACACACAAAAACATAATTACATAATTGCATTAGAAGCATTCCAACCCCCTACGGACATCTGAGCTGCCATCACACACTCCATTCTACGACGAAATATTTCGAGGGTTCCGGCACTTGGAATTACAACATAAGCAATCCTAGCTGCTGGTCCTGCCACATTAATTCCCTTTATAAGATTCTGGCGGGGCAACCTGCTGCCCCTAAGGAAACTTCAGTCGGACAAACCTTGGTTTTCTATTGCATACTCTTCTACAGGAGGACCGACGAATTTCTGAGATGGAATAGCAGTTATGCAAAAGCAGCAGGGAGATCAAATCAATGACTGCCTTTACTCTGAGCTTTACCATTTTGTTTTGGAGCTATTGTAAAATTCTGTAGATATCATTCGTGAATATATAATCATTCGATTTGAAATAAAATGTCCCTTCAGTATGTATACCATTTTTTATTTAAAAGCCACAATAATGTATATGAGTCTGTATTTTTCCAAAATACAAAAAAGGTTTGTTTTTAACCTTCTTCTATTTTGGAAAAATACAGTATCCTATACATTATTGTGGCTTTTAATTCATTATCTCAGATCACGGCAAAGAGATGCACAATAGATGTATTATTTTTTGTATTTTCTGTTGTAATGATAGAGAAAAAGCATTCCATTAGTTATTTTCCTTCCTAATGTCTCTGGTAAATTATAAAGAAGACTAAATAGAACGAATCCAAAGAAATGGACGTTTTCTCAACCATTCCAGATTTAAGAAATACAGAACCATCTAAGTCCCTAAGTCTCTTATGTGCAGCGCTGCGTGGCATCGAATTTTGGGTCACGTCCTCGAAATGACCGTCATCACCCCATTATATTTATTTTCGGTTCTCTCGAACTGTGACAATATTTTTCCATTCGTTTCTTCCCGGAAGGAGGGAAGGTTTCCCCTATCAGCCTCATGTTCCCTCTTTGCCAGCGCCCTATTTTGAATGCTCATTTTTTATTCATACGTATTGACCGGCTCATGGTTGAGTTACGCCCGGTCTCTCTCTCTCTCTCTCTCTCTCTCTCTCTCTCTCTCTCTCTCTCTCTATTTGTCACGTAATGTGAGGGGCTAACACCCCTCTCTTTCTATATAATTAACGCCATGAACAGGGTTCCTTAATCAGCAGAGGCAAGGTGTTAATTTGCTGAATAATTTTGTATTTTCAAAATGTTTCATTTTTTTTACAGCACACAGCTGGGAGATAAATTCGTGGAATGCTAAGAATATGAAGGTTTTTATTTTCACCAGATCGATTAAAAATGAAAGTGATTAAGTTAATGTAAAAATGATGTATCGAAAGATTTCATAAATGAATGTGCAGATACTTACATATCCATTATACACAACACACACACACAGATATATATATATATATATATATATATATATATATATATATATATACGTATATATATATAATATATATAGTGAGAGAGAGAGAGAGAGAGATGACTGTATATATGAATGTCTGTACTATGTACAACCCACTGTGACCGAATTGCCCATATGTAAGCATACTGCTTGCAAATGTATCCACACACACACACATACACACACACACACACACACACACACACACACATATATATATATATATATATAGAGAGAGAGAGAGAGAGAGAGAGAGAGAGAGAGAGAGAGAGAGAGATTCCATACATTCACACACACGTATATATATATCTACATAGTAATACTACATATATAGTATATATGCATATTTATATATCCTATGTCAATATAAATATGGGACTTTGCTACAGCTCGGTCTGCCTCTAAGCCTCTTACCAGGACTGCGCATCCCACAACCATACTTTCACACAGAGCTGTCAGGAATCCAGTCCGTGAAAGTATAAGGACCAACTGGCCTAACAGCATTGTGTATGGATTTATTCTGCTTAAAAAAG